>NW_020664583.1:4117207-4134780 GCF_002925995.2 Terrapene triunguis
GTCTTGCGTGTGTTTGGCCAAGCCAGGGCTAAGTGTGATGAGGTGTGACTCTGAAAGGGGAAAAAAAAAAAAAAAAGACAGCCTCATTGCCAGGCAGCACTCATGGCAGCCTCTGATCTGGGTCACCAGGCACAGATGGGGAGCCAACTACAATGAGAACCTTTGAAACGAAAGGCAGATCTATCCCCCCAGTTAGGGGTGCTGCTGTAACCTCTGCCAGTTCTCCCATTTGCGCCCCCAAGTATTATGTTGGCCATATATTGGCACGAACAACTTAAATAGAAGGGGGGTTGCAGTTACTGCCACAGTGAAACAGCTAGGCAGTTATTTAGCTGGTGTTTTAATTTAAAAATGGGTGTATTCAGAAAAATCAATTTGGCAAAGTAGTTCTTCAAAAGAAAAAAAGCATTACACCAAAACCTCTGGACGTCTAAGGAAGCTGAGTTATAATCAAATATCTGGAAAATAGACCCCTTCCATTATGGGATCTGACCTAAAAGCAAAACCCTAGAACAGAGGTTTAAACTTGGGAATGCACTACCTTTCTTTCTTCTCAGAACACCCTCAAAAATTCGAAGTGCAAGGGGAGGCACATTTCATCTTCTGGCTTGGGCTATCTTTAAGGTACATTTGTGTTCACTAAAAATAGTATCTGCTGCAGCAGCTGCTGCTGAAGGAATGCACTATACATGCCTTCAAAACTCAAACGTATCTTTCAGAAATTTGTAAAATCTGCACACCAACCCAGATGTCAAAAAATGCTCTGAAGTTAATATAACATGTCAGTGTCAGCAGCTCAAAAATGCAAATTAGGACTAACAAACTAGGACCCAAGTTCTCTAAGGGGAACAGAAATGAACCAATAAAATTCCATACTGCTGAAAGTGATTAGAATGAGACTTAGATATGGCACACGTTCTAAATCAGACCGCTGATATGAGAATTTGAATGAGGACTGCATCTGGCTCCCTATGCTTGACGTAGTATGAAACAGCTTCCTTGATGGAGCTCATTACTTCATTAGGAAGTAGGAAATCCTCTTCCAACAATATTTTTAATACAACTATTCAAAGATTAGACTAGATACCTTTCCTTAGACTTTTTGATGGTCTAGAGTGACACTATGTGGCTAATCCAAGCACTGAAATATCAGCTGCATTTATCTCATGAATTTTTTTTATTATGAAACTGCTAGATCTAACCCCTTTATTTCTAAAATTTAAAAAATGGTATAGCACATCAAGCTTCCAATGTAATTAAGGAAGAAACTAGCATATTTATTTGATTATTTTTTTATCCTCAAGATGAACAAATTCATGCCTTTTGCCTTAAGGAGAGTTAACTCATATTCCTAGAGACTTAAAAATAAATTGTTCAGTCAGACTACTATTAAACTTTCTCTGCAACCATATTTTAGCTGGCTATAATACAAGAATCATGAAACTGTTGAAATGTACATCGTCTACTTTGGTAGTTGGCATGGTTTCAAAACACAAAAATCCCTTAAATTGGAATTTAAGCTAAATTTTTAATATTCAAAGCTGCCAAAAAGAAAAAAAACTCAGAAGTTAATAAAATCAGTGAAGGAACAGAACAATCTTAAATGAAAGGATAGAAGTAAATGTTTTTATTTCTAACAATTACTGTGAATCTCCATTCTCTGATCCAAACAGATGCAGAGTAGCCTAAAAATCTGCCAACTCTCAGTACATACTATGACAAGATGTTTTACCTCCTGGACCATGATTCATTTTAGCAGCCAATAAAGTGGCAATTAGAAGAAAACCAAAACTGCACTTGGGGAGTGAAATTCATTTTTATTCGGTTAAGAAAGCTTAAACAAATGGGCTGAAGTACTGTGAGCTTGGAGTTCGATTTATAATGTTGTTTCAGTTATGTTTGTGCAGTTTCGGATGTCAATTAGGTAGATAAAATTCAAAACTCTAAGCATTAAACTTAGGAACTATAATCTCCAACAGATTTATATTGGCCTACATTCTGAGGTCAAAGAATGCCATCTGCCATGATTTTTAAAACATTCTTCAACCTGGATTGCTTCAGTGTCCTCAATCGCTGCTTCTCAATTCCATCACCTAATTTGTTTTCCTTAAGGGTTTCTTGTTTTTGAGAACTTGAATAGTTTGTAAATAGTCAGTTAGCTTTGGACTGGCCCTCAGCATAGGGGTGAATGTCATTCTGTATGCCTAATATGCCAATTAGCTTAGCTGACCTCTAAGATGATCTGTTTGAACTGCCCTGTTTTTCTAGGTGAATTGCTTTTATCATTATTAGCTGCAGCTCTACTCATGACACAAACCTCACTGACTAAGCAGAGAAGAACTTTCTGATGTCTTTCTGCTTATTCAATTAAGCTACAACTTGTGTGTTCTGTCTTAATAATAATAATGATTTATTCCAAAAGATAAGAGTGCAGGGCTAAAGGGGAACATACTGTGCCTTTTCTGCTACTGACTTTTGTTTCTAGAAAGGAAAGATTTGCTAATAGGTCCAGCAACTCTTCCCTTGGTTGTCTACACAGTTTTGAATACTGCTGCTTATGCTTTAAGAACAAATTTGGTTAATGGAAGACACCTATCCCCCTTGTGGCTGTGTAGAATTAATGCATTCTCCCTGCTGGTATATGCCCCTGCCCCCACATTTTTGAAAAATTATATAGCAAAACAAAGAAACGTTAGGATTCCTCTCTCTTTAAAACTGTACCTTGAAAATGCTGCTTGGAGCCAGTCCTGTTAGTGAATTAAAGATGGCTGCTACAGAGCAACATGCTATCTGCTCAGTCTCAGACAGATTGGTTCTCCATTTGGTTTTTTGCTTTCCTTAGTCTCAAATAACTCATCCAGACTAAAAATCTGTGTTTTGTTTGTTATGTTAGCGATCTAACAATAGTTGTTTTCCCCTTTTTAGTGACACCAATAGTGTTCATGTAATATGTATCTATTTTGAATCATTCTCACCCAGCGTAGTCATTTAGGGGAAGATTTGCAAAGACACAAATGGGGTTAGGTGCCTAATTGGTACTAAAAGTCAATAGGAGTTGGCACCTAAGTCCTCTTTGGTTCTTTATTCCTCCTTACCTATTTGATGTCCAACATTGATCTGGCTTTTCTTATTCTTTTAGGAACCAAATTAACTTTTTTCTCTCCTAGAGCAAAAGTGCTGGTCAAAACTCTATTTTAGGTAACATACCCAGGACTAGGGAACTTTGATGTAGTGAATAAAATACTTGAAACGGAGGTAGCTTCCTTTCAGAATTCTTTAGGGAATCCTGAAACACAACGGATAACTGCTCACTTGTCCAGAGTAGTGGTCTTTAAGTACATTTTAAATGAAATCTGGATATACTTGAAGAATTCTAGGGGAAGGACTCATTTCAAGAGTACTGCTACTCTGGGTTTTCTTTTATCAACATAAACATGAAGAGATCATGGTCATACATTCACCAAAAAAATAGGCAATGACTATGCAATTTAACTTTTTAGCGTCACAGTTCCATTGTCATTGCACTGTTACATTGTTTAACTATAGAGCCTAGCCCCGTTAGTTATTAAACTGCAAGATTGAAACTCTCAGTTGCCAGGAAGTATTAATACTTTCTTGGATGCTGGCTGTGGATCAAACTTTAATTCAATAAGCAAGACCATAGTATCTGTTGAGATGCAGAATCAATAAATAGCAACAGTTAATGCTCCAGCCACACAACCATATTGTCAGATATGTTGTTTGGAATTCAGTTGGAAGTGCCTTCTTTTTATTACTTTACCATCAGCTCAGAATGCTGCAAAGACAGAAATAAAGCTGGCTGGGAAAGGTGAGAAAAATTTCCAAAAAATTTCTTCAATCTTTTCCCTCCAACTTCCAAAAAAGAAATAAAAAAAAAAATCAAATCAATTCTAAAATTAGGTCCCATTCTCACTGGAAATAACAACTTAATAAATCCATTCTTCTGTCAGTTCTGTCAAACTCTTCCAAAGGCATGCATGCCTTTACTTATATTTGAAATATAGTACAAATTAAGTGCTCTCTCTCTCTCTCTTTGATTCTTTATGTCAGTTGTTCCCAATATATTACATATTGTCACCCCATTTTACAACCAACCTCTTCTCCCGTCTTGCCATAAAGAAAGGGAGGAAGGATGATAGAACTGAGAACCCCAGCTCTGCGCTGTTCCAAATGCTTGGGTATGGTTCCTCCCGGCCAGCAGATGGACACAGTACACTGACTCTTATTAAAAATGGCATCACCTGTATATACAGTGCTTGCAAACTCACCACGCTCAGTTGGTGCTATCTCAAGAAGATGGAGAGATCAGTAACCTCACTGGCTGAGATGGGAGATTGAGGAGAAGAAAAGCTCCCAAAACTATAGAGAAACTCTTCTAGGACTGGAATTCCCAATGGCTGTCTTTGAGGGGAGTTACCAACAGCCTTTGAGCTATTAGTCATGTTACCCTGTGGATTTCCTGGAGAGGGGTTCAGTGTATCTGACTTTCACAAGATGCCTAAGAAGAATCCCAGAGGCAGACACTGGGACAGTCATACCTGGCTCCTGCTGGCAGCTGCTGAGGATCCTTCTCCTCAAGGGGTCCAGAGATCATGCCCAAGAAACAAAGGGGAAGAGGACAGGCTCCTTATTAGCAAAGCAATCTGATTAAAGAGTAACCCAGCAGCAGTCCCTCCTACCCCCCGCCACACACATACAGAATCCCCAGTTAGGACTCTTGCTGTTCCCTGCTTTTTGCCTTTGACAAAGCCCCCAGGGCCCACTCTTCTAGCCCAGAGATCAGGGTTGCCTCTTCCAGCTACTCTTTTCCCCCTCTGCTGCCACATCTCTCTTACCCCTAGAGCCCAATCACACAGTCCCACGCCCTTCTCTTGGTGCAGCGGGAATCTTGGGAGTCATGCCACCATCTTAGGAGGGCAACACATCGCATGGGTGCTTCCTCCTTCCAGGGACACTACTGGTAGCTGGGATCATTTCTTTCTCACTCCCTTACCTCCTACCATGACCCTGTCATCCCCTGTAGTAAGGCCACATCCTCCAGTGGGAACACTCCTGGTCCATCTTCCCTTTTCTCTGACTGACAAATGGCTTAAAAGGGGACCAAGAAGAATCAGCTGCTCCTAGCCCACAGTTGCAGGGAGTCCAGCCTAGCCTCTGGCTTTGCATTTACAGATGATGTTTCTTGGAAGGCTCTGCACTGACCATGCCTAAGGTCATTTGTAATGGTCTCTCAACAGTTCCTAGCACTAAGGAATCTCAACATTCTGATTTTTTTTTCTTTGTTGAAGCTTATTCTCTAGTTATCCAGTTTATTTTAATGGCTCTGCAGTGATCAGTCCTTCTACTTCTGTTTAGGTAACTATAAACTATATGTGCCTTTTCATCCTAGCGTATGACTTCAGTTCAATTATTGACATTTTTTTCATTTAGTGAGGAAACCGTACGCTCAAGGGTACCCATTCTGTGCTCTATGCAGTTACATTTTGCAATTTTGTCCATGATCCACCAATAGTTCTCTTCCACTGATAGGTCTGAAGTGAAAACAAACTGAGTAGTTCAAGGACTATTATCAGTCCCTGATTTTCCAATAGAGCTAGGAGTAAAGTGGTCTCTGGGCTGGAGTGCTTTAAAGTTTTGACATCTTTAAAACCAACCCACTGACTCACCAGCATATTACCTTAGAAGCCCCATGCAGTTTCCAGAGCCAATTAACTAATAAAACACACTGGGTGAAGAACTCAGTTCAGTGCATGTCTCAGTTCCTTATGAGTGATTAGTAGCAACTACTGGAAATACTTTAGTTCAGAGTAGTCTAGAATTGTCAGAATTCTCCTGTGCTCCTATAAAATTGTATCTGAAAATAGAGACACCACCAGAAATCCCAGTCTATCTTGCTCATAGACCACCTCACTAACCAATGCTCTGAAATAGCCTGACTCTGATTACTTTGGTGCATGCTTCAAAGCTTGGAATTTTTCCACTGAGCATTTGAATTGTGAGGGTGATTAAATGGTTGGAGAGGAAGTGCTGTTTCAAATGGTGTTTTGTCTGTTTTGCTGACTGGGAGCTCCATAGACAATCCTTGCAGTTCTCTTATAATGGAGTTGGTATATTATATTTGTTACACCTTGAATAGATGCCCTTATTTTATTCTGTATGAATAAACTGAAGCCAGTCTGCAGAGGGGATTTTCTGTAACAGTCATGCATTATGTATTCCCCACAAATAAATACTGCAAAAGATGTGGAAAAGCCCAAAAGTTTTATCATCTGCCCAGGAATAGGCAGAGAGAAGAATTGTAATTTGCTTGAAGGTCTTTGCTGATGTCTGCTGTTCTCTCATGCTTACATAGGCTGTAGAGCAGGGGCGGGCAAACTTTTTGGCCTGAGGACTGCATAGGGTTTCGGAAATTGTATGGAGGGCCAGTTAGGGGAGGGGGTCGTGGCCTGGCCCCCACCCCCTATTTGCCCCCCCCCCCCAGGACTCCCGCCCCATCCAACCCCCCCTGTTCCCTGACATACTTCCTGTCACTTTGAATATTACAGTCTGAAGAATGGGTTGGCATAGCTCCTGCCAAAAAAAGATACTCAACAGAAATAATAAATGTGAGCTGATGTTCTGGGGTGAAGTCTGGTAGCAGCTCTCCAGAAGGACAAATAGATCCACTTTGTAAATGGAATTTCTGCAAAACCTCCCTTTGCAGTCATGAAGCTACAACAGCATATCTACAGTACTTTCCGTCACTAATATGGGCAGATTTACTAGGATTAGCTGTCAAAACCAAACACAGATATAGCTATTGGGTGGGGGGAAAGCTCATTTTTATAAAACAACACTAAATGGAATATTGTTTGTAAGTCTCCACAGTTATCAAATGCAGCTTGGAGGAAATGGATGTCCTCTTTATTGGGTAATGAGCAAACCACAATACTGAAAGTCAGGAGGATCTTGGTTCTGCTCCTAGCTCTGGTTTCCATAGATTTGTAGTTTTTAAGATCAGAGGGACCATTATGATCTAGTCTGACCTCCAGCTAACACAGCAGTTCCTGCTTCAAGCCCATTTCTTCTTGCTGAACTAGAGTATATCTTTTAGAAAGGTATCCAGTCTTGACATAAAGACTGCCAATGATAGTGAATCTACCACATCCTTAGGTAGATGGGTCTGATGATTAATTACCCTCACTGTTAAAAATTCCTTATCTTGGAGTGTGACAGTGGGTAAGCCACTTGGGGCCAGATTCTGATTCAGTTGCTCATGTTAATACCTTACGCTATGAATTATTCCCATTGGAGTTAATTGGAGTATTCACAGAGCAAGATATTACTCAACTGTAGTAGGGTATAGTCCACACCCATAAATCCCCTGCATTTTACATTCTCCTTCTATAAAATGGAGATAATGCTTCACTACTGAGCAGGGATTTATATTTAATACATGAATGTTCGCAACGTACTTTGAGATCCTCAAATTATAAACGTGATGGAAATTCAAGAGTTATTTTCTTTATACTACAATCTAACAATATTACTAACAGGGAAGATGGATAATTATTTTTACTAGACC
This sequence comes from Terrapene triunguis, assembly GCF_002925995.2. NCBI lineage: Eukaryota > Metazoa > Chordata > Testudines > Emydidae > Terrapene > Terrapene triunguis. Next base: position 4,124,793 of record NW_020664583.1, read on the forward strand.
AAATTTCCAACCTCCAAAGGATCTCATTTACTTATGATATCTTGTATTGTAGACAGGAGCACCGCCAGCTTTTCTGCCGCCCTAGGCAGCGGAAGGTCCCGCCCCGAAATACCGCCGCGGTTGCCGCCCCCCAAATTGTAGCGCCCTAGGCGACCACCTAGGTTGCCTAATGGGTTGCGCCGGCCCTGCTTGTAGATTGTAAGGTCTTTGAGGCAGAGACTGTCATAGAAGTACTTAACCTGCCTTCTCATGGGGGGTGTGGATAGTAGGTGACCTCCTGAGGTCCCTTCCTTCCATACATTTCTATGATTCACTGTATATTTGTAGAGCGCCTAGCATATTGGGGGGTGGGAATACAACCTGTCCGGCATCTTAGCATTACAGCAATATAAAATGTTTACAGCACCTAGCACAATGGGGTCCAGGGCTAGGGCTCCTAGGTGCTACGGTAGTATAAACGATGATTTATAATGCAGCACTGGAAACTGCACCAGGGAAATATTGTTTCCCTGAGACCATACTTGGGGCAGTAATGTTCCTTCATTTCCATAAGTCTTCTGATGCCAACTGGTAGTATTTTAAATCTGTATTTCTAAGAAGTCCTTTCTCCTTAGCTACTGTGAAATATTCAGTTTTTGGCTGATGCAGGCTAGAAGACTGACCTACATTAATGACTTCATAGCTAATATTACATAATATGTTAACTGGCAAGATCATGTGGTTCTACATCAACTGGGAAAATAATGTGCCACCAGTGTGTCACATTCCATCTCTTCCAAAGGTACATCTATACTTATGGCAGTATGTAAAGTACATTTACTGCACACCCGGATAGAATGGGAATAAATAGCAGTGTAGATGGTGAGGCACTGCTTAGGCAAGTTAAGTGCACGACATGCCTGAACCCTAGGGGTACGTGCCTTACATGGGTCGCTACATGCCCAGGCATTGCCTCCCAGGTGTACACTGCTATTTTTAGCAGAGAGGTGTCCCACTGCTTCCCCACTGCAATGAAAGACTCCGGCAGGGAGGAGGCTGTGGGGAAAGGCTCCCCACTGCTGGAGACTTTCTCTGTTGCCTCCCCCACCAGAGCCTTTTTCTGCCACATGTAAACATTGCAATGAGTGTGGATGCAACCTGTCTTTCACTACAGCATGTAGCTACACATATCCTACATGCTGCTACAAGTGTAGATGAGGTCTAAGAAGCTGCAATATCATGTCCCTGTATGCTAAGTACCGCAGTGTTATATTCTCTGCAGCCTTCCACCTCCACATGCAGATTTGGTTATTACCCCACTGCACCAAGATCTCATGCTTCTGCTGGCCAAGAACATCTGACAAGTGCTACAGGAGCAAGCTGTAGCGTGTCAGTCTTCCTGAGCTCTGTCTGCTTTGATACCGAATGCAAAAGCTCTTGGGCCAGCCTTTGCAGAGTAACCACAAACACTTATTAACCAATATACTGAGAATCCACAGACCCTCTTTGGGGCTCCACCTTACTTCATGAACCTTGTTTCTCTCTCTTGGTCTAACAACCAGTCTCCTCTTTGTCCATCCGCACAATCTGGTCCTGGTGCTAAGAGAGCTTTCTCATCTACATCTTCTGCCATTTTGAAAAAAAAAAAGCCTTCCTATATACTTATATGACCCCATTGCTTGCTGTAGTACTTGAATATCTCACAAACACAAATGAATTCATTTGCACAACACGCATCTGAGCTGAGGTAGAGAATATTGTCACATGAAACTGAGTCACAGAGAGAGCAGATGACTTGTCCAAGGTCACCCAGGGAGGCTGTGTCCCTGTTCAGTGCCCCGAACATGACACCAGCCTTCATCTCATTTCAAATCATCCTTATTAGTATAACACCAGGGCCCCATTACTGCAGGCACTGCACACAGACCGTAAAACACGGTCCCTTTCAGTTGATAACATTGTCAACAAGTTCTTAAAATTCAGGAAAGTTTGGAGCCCAGTGATGTGCTCATAGAAGAAATAAAGTGGCCATGGCTTCAGGATACTTTATCCCTGTCAACATTTATTCACAATATACACAATTTGGAAGAGAGCTAAATAGTAGAAGTTAAACACAATTTATAATTCAGAGGGTCTGCATAAGAGACAGAGTTCAAGAAAGCAGCAGTGTTTGTCTGTTGCCAGTTCATTACTTTAAGCTGCTTTGAGAAGTCCATTTATTCCAGCGCCTTCACATGATAACCTGTGTGTCACAATGCTGCAAATATTGTTTGTCCAAAATCCTGAGCTGCTGGTTCAGGTGTCCACCAAAGCCACAACGGAGCACTCATTTCTTTCTGAGGTAGTACACCTCTATGTGGTGTTTGTCAGCCAATATGCAGTCCCTCTCAATTATAATTGAGAGGGACTGCATATTGGCTGACAAACACCACAGCAGAGGCTGTCAACTCCACTCTGAATAGTGTAATTTTGTGTGTAATGTTGTGTGTCTCAGAGATTCAACGTGGTCAGTCATACACTCAAATGCTTGCAAATTCTACTTTCAACTTGACTGCTGCTTGTGCATTAGGGTCAATATGAGGAAGGTGCTCAAGAACTCTTCCAAAACCTTACCAACCAGCTGTTAGGAAATTCAAATTATCTGAAGTGCAAAAGGCAGCAGTGTCAGTGAAGACAGAAAGCTGTGAAAAGAGAGTAGGCCCTGGAGACAAGTTCATCCCTCATTTGACTCGCTTGAAGTCAATGGAATTACAGCAGGGGATCAATTTGGACCCTAAGACGAGTTATGGAATAATAAAACTATTATTATCTTGGTTATCAACTGAAACAGGAAACAAGAGTTACAATAAATGTGACAGGTTTCAGAGTGGTAGCCGTGTTAGTCTGTATCAGCAAAAAGAACGAGGAGTACTTGTGGCACCTCAGAGACGAACAGATTTATTTGGGCATAAGCTTTCGTGGGCTAAAAAGTGGGTTTTAGCCCACAAAAGCTTATGCCCAAATAAATTTGTTAATAAATGTGAATTATTTCATCCTAGAGAAGATTCTGGTACAAATTGGAGCAGGTTGGGAGCCAGATCATTTGTTCATTATTTATAGAAATAACTTGGATAATGGTCTTCAAGTGTAATTTCCAAGCGCATAGATAATACAAAATTGGAGTGAATGTGAGGAATAATGAGAACAAATGATATCAGATTCAGAAGGACAGATAATTTTATATGTATCTGGGCTAATAGGCTGCAAATGTAGCTCTCATTGCAGATGATTTTAAAAATGGTGACTCTTGGATCAAAGAATAAAAGTAGTTAGCATTTCCTCAGTGCAGTTTTGCTGCAGAATACTGACCCAGAAAGCTGGAAACTGGGGAGAAAGTTTTTCAAAGCTGTCACTGCCAATGAACAGGAGTTGGTGAAACAAGGAGGTGTATTGCAAAAGGGACATATTGAAATGTACGTCAAAAGCGGCAGTGTGGTGCAATATAGGCAATTGTTGGCTTCACCTACAATACTGTCCCCCCTCCTAAAATAGCAGTCATTGGCCCCAGTTTTCATTGCAGTTACAATCAGGTTCTTAGCTGAATGGGAACACGTGTACCAACAAAAATAAAGGATGGTTTGGGGCTTTGAAAGACCAGTCTCCTCCCAAATTATCCAAACCTTTAAGAGGTCTGCAAAATAGGCATTTATATCTATTTCCTGCACCTCATGCGTCCAATGGGACTGGAAATACCATGAAAATTAGCCTCTCTCATCTCTGTAAGTCAACATTTCCACTTTTGGGCTTGAACCATACCTGGCCATGCAAGGGTGTGTGGAAATAAACAGTGATGGAGTGGTTGGCAAGAGATGAGTCCAATTCAACTATCTTTATATTTGCAGTATGTTGTTTTCACCTGTTTATTCTTCTCTGAAGATGGTTTGTACTTTGTGTGTTCCTCATAACCTTTAGTTGACAATTTGCTAAACCTAGAACTGATTAGCCCATTGTAGATTTCTGACAGAGGTTGCTTAGCTCTTCAACAGCTCTTCCCCTGATTGTCACAGTAAAAGCTCCAATCTTGTGACACGAATGAGGATGCTCCTTACCTTTCAGGTTTATGGCAGAATTCAGCATCATGACTCTGCTGAGAGAGAGTCCTTTAAACAAACAACAGGAGGCCACGTTCTGCCTTGATTTAAACACAGTGTGAGCCTTCTGGCTGCAGTGAAGCTGCACATGCTGTAAGGTAGGGTGGGGATCAGCCCAGAGAACTTCGCTTTTGAACATGTTTCCCTGTTGGCTTTGTCTTTTAGTGAATTCTAATTGGCTTTGGAAACAATGGCTATTGGGATTAGGCAATAAGATAAAAGCCAACCCAGACCATCCCTCATCTCTTGAAATAAACCTGTGAGAAAGGTTAGGCATTTTTGTTTTTATTGTCTGGTTTCAGTCAGGCCTAGGAATTAAAGTATACATGGATGTGTACACTATGAAAGAGCTATTTATGCAATATTTCTCATCAACTCATAACTGCGAATATATGTTAAAAAACCTCACAAGCACCTGTTTCAGGATATTACTAGAATATACATTTTCAAACAAGTATCTATACCTTACAGGTATAGAACGAAACCTGAACAAAATCTGTGTAATATTTTGGGATTTATCCATAACACTAGAATTATTTTGGTACTGTGATAGATATCACAATCCCAAGAACAATCAACACCCTTTTAGCTCCTGGAAAAGCTGTAATACTCTCCCAAATAGAGAAGAATGCCGTCATACATAAACCATTCCTAAATTTAATACAACAATTCCCAAAGATAGAGCACGCGGTTGCACTATCTGTCACAGATACACTCTCTCCTAAACAGGCCCTCTCTAAACATCATCCTCTCAGATCACCTTGGTATATAGCAAATGAAACAAGTGGAAGGGTTATATATCCTGGATGCTTTCCTCGCATTCTGACGCCAACTGGTTGCAGCAATTGGATATACGTAATCCCATGTTGTGGCTGTGATGGACAGAATAGTAGCATTTTTTTTCTTCTGCCCTGTGAGATAGCATCTGCCAGGTCTTATTCATTAGAACTGTTCTGGATGGAAGACAACTTGGTGACTGGGCTGCCATTTTCTGGCAACAGGATTAAATATTTCTCATTATGACAAATTTTGTGCCTGAGATTCAGAGGAGACCATCGTCATGGGGATCTGTCTCTGTAGGGTTCAAATGCTAGTGTTTGGGATATTTTTCCTCACTGAAATTTTAGAGATGCTGGGGAATTTTTAGGGTGTTACATCTGAGCTAGACTTGAACTCCTATTCATGGCTTATATTAAAACATAGCATGGAGGTGTTGGTTCCTTTTATTGGTGGAGATAATTCAGGCATCCTTTGGGATGGAAAGATTGCCAGGGTCCCCCAAATAAGCAGTAGTAAGTTATTTGCTCCATCTCTTGGTAATTAATCATCAGCCTGTCTCTAGTCTTTCTAGCAAGGTCACTCCAGTGCTGATAGCACCAGTGAGGTTATTGTGAGAGGGACCTAGAGTTCTCCAGTTTCCTTGATCCTTCTCCATCTAGTTTCAGGTGTGGATGTAGCAGAGACTGCACTGGGCTTGTTTGTTGATGTCTCAATAATAAGCAAAAGTCATTTGTCCGTGCTGATTTTTTAAGATCTGTCTGTAGACTTTAATGTCATTGGCCATGAGGTTTTATTGACTCGACTACAGATGTTGGCTGGAATAGAGAGTATCACTCTTAAATAGCTACTTTCTTTGTTTTCAGAGAGCCCTCCAAGAGAGGTTTTAGGTAGTTACTCAAACCCTTCAAGCTGTCTTGCATTGTTCTTCTTGATCACCTTTGCTTTTCGATATGTACATACTTTATGAAGTGTACTTTGAAAGAATTGGGGAACTACTTCTTCAAGCCTCAGGTTCACAGTAACTCCTGCAGTCTTTGTAGGGAATAAGCTGAGCATGAATAGTAAGGAGACTGTGGGAGCCAACTGCCTAGGAGACATAATTGGACGGAGGAAGCTTAGGAATTAGCAGAACTTTTACTGCTTCCCACCATAGTGGGAACCAGGCAAGAAGAAAATAGCGAGGGACTCTCTGAAGCTTCCAGGCTTTGAATACTCTCTAGAATATGTGTGGGGCATTATTCTTGTGAATCTCCTGAATTATACAGTTGCTCCTGCACACACACAGAAAATCTGCAGGAATGCTAAGTAATAAGGAGGGACAGTAATGGCACAGGAGAGGCACTGGGGAGCAGAAAGGAGCTAACTTAGGGAAGGCTGCTTTGAAGGTGGAGATGGTCCTTTCCATCCTTGCCCTGGTTCACGTTGCCTTTGAGGCTAAGATCTCTGCAGAGTCCCTGCCTTTTCCTGACTCCAGTGCCTACTCCCATGATTTCTCATGCAAAGTAGTGTATTCTTCCTGCTTATTTTGTCAAGTGAAATATATACACATTATCCTTCAAGCAGCATAAGCAAATTTTGTTTAAATTTCTGCACCAGCTTCAGCTTGCTCCATGAAGCGGGTGTACGTACACATGTGCATACATACGAGCAGTTAATTGAAAAGTTTATGCAGTGGCATTTCTTCCTTTATATGCTTCAAGAACAGAGACTCACCCATTCTTTGGGAACATTGTTAACCCTTGATTTACTATTTTCTCTCTAAGAACCTAGCCTATGCATGATGTAAACTAGTGAGCAAGTGAACCGGGTTAAATTTATCTGGATTTTCACTATGTAGGATTACAATGGAACACTACTGACTTCTTAACCACAGAGAGACTATTGATCTCTCCATTTATTAAGAGCATAAATTAGAATCAATATTTTAAAACATGAGTGCCAAAAATCGGCATGTAAATCTATATTTAGCTCTCTAAACAAAAATGAACTAATATTCTGTGATGAGGAGCATGTGTGTCTCCAAATGAAGTTAATTGGAGTTTTAGGTGCTCAACGCCTCTGCTAATAAGGTCACTTTTATTTAGGTACCCAAGGTTGGCAAATTTTGGTCCAAGCGCCTCCAGGACATGGTCTGTGTGAATGCCTGCAAAGCTGAAGGTTCCTCACATAATGCAATTTTGGTTGCAACCTTAATTCTTCATAATAAATGAATGCTTAGAACTTGCATAGTATTGCAGACTGGAGCAAAAAAAATGCAGAAGGACTCTAAAATCATGTGATCTATAATTTATATTTTCCTTGGTTTTAAATAGTGCCTGATGTTAATCCAGACTTCCCCCGCCCCCCTTTTATTGATGGGATGAGGAATTTCGCAGTGTGTCTAAAGAGGTACTTACAATCTTTGTCAAATCAGGTCAGTAATAGACCTGTAAACTGTAAACAAAAACTAGACACAAATATTTTCATGAATACAAGCACTGTTAAGTTATGTATGATTCCTGGAATAATATTATTTGAGGGTATTAAGACAACCAGAGTGCATTTGTGAACCGTAAAAAGGCTTACAGAGTTTAGTGCCAGTGTGTATTATTCTTTTCAATTATTGTTTAAACAATATCAGAAACCATACCAGGTGATGACGGTGATTACCCAACACACACAATCAACAGTCAAAATAAATATTTCTTGAAGGACACCATAGGATTGAAGCTGTCATTTACAATCACAATTGGATTTACTACCTTCAGGATTGTTTCCCAGACCATTCATTAACCAATCAGCTAAAACTCATAAATATTATTCTGAACAAATAGTTTGCCCAGCTCTGCTCACCAGCAGCCAATGCTGAAAAGATGCCTATTAAGAAATAGAGTTAATTAACTTAAAAGAGTGGTAACCTGAGATATACAATTGTGCATTTACAAAGCAATCCTATTAATACTCAGATGGAGCATCACACCTGAATATGGAAGATATATAAAACTGGTGCTGTCAACTTACACAGAGTGGAACAGAGCCATAAGAGACATTTACTGTGCAGAATTTGAAAGAATAATAAGAGACCAAGGGAGCATGCTTTAGGCCACGCAAGGTTTACACCTTCCTTAATCAATATTCTGTTATTAAGATGTCAGGTTTAACGACGTACATTTATCAAAGACTTAGCCAAGATTTCTCTTTCATTCCCTATGCCAAATTGTTGTGATTGTCGATGGTTACATTAGCACATACTCACTGTCAGATATTCCAAAGATAAAGAGTAGGATTTTCAAAAGCACGTAGATGACTTCCCATGGGACTTGTGCTCCTGTTATGTGGATGCTTTTGGAAATTCCACCCTAACAACATAAAGTCAGACCGTGGAGGAAGTGGAAACAGGAACAATATCACAGATTAGATTTTAAAACAAAGGTAGGGCAACCAAAAAGTGTTTCAAGCCTGTTGACTGCAGTCAGGGGAAACATAAGGAGAGCTACAAGAGCAGGATGACAGCTAGATGTAGTGGCTTAGAGGAACTGAAGTTGTTCGGGGAATGCATGAGTTCTCCAAGAAAGCTACTAGCCTGTCAGTAATTAAATTACTTAGGGAGTTTTCATTTTGAAAGAGTAATTTTCCTCAATACATTTTTTCAGAACCAAGCATGTGTTTACAGCTTATGGGTAGAAATTTTTGAAGTGCCTAATACCCACTGGCTTCCAATGGGAATTGATCTTATAAATCACGTAGGTGCTTTTCAAAAAGGTGCTTTGAAACAGCATTGCCAATTTTATTCCCTGCTTTGGTGAGTCTTATTTCAGCCTGCTAATAATGAAAGCCAAAGAAGCCCTTCTCTAGAAAGTGCCCATTATAAAAATGGATAGACTGGCCTAAGAGAGAAAATAGGACACAAATTTTTCAAAGCCTTCTCTTCAAAAGAGAGAGAGGCACATTTACATTTCCTCTGTAAAGGGATATATTTTTTCAGCAGCTTGGATGAGAATTATTGTCAAGATACTTGGATAGATTCACCTTCTCTGCTTCTGGCACTTAGAGGGTGCAAAGCAGCAGAGTATTCCTCTGGTGTGAAGGAATTCAAAACTGGTAAAGCCAGCTTCTATATCAGTTGCCCTCTACTACTCCTGGCATATGGGGTACACCGGGGAGGGTGGAGACATAGCAAAGCTTCATTCTGCTATGCCATTCCTCCAGCAGTGACTCTTATGACTCTTATGCGAGTGGGGTAAGTTAGAGCAGCCCCGAGGCTGTTTTAATTCATGGCAGGGACAGGATTTTGCAGAATTAGAGAATCATAACCAGTTCCCCACGGCTTCTCACATCCCTGCATTGAGAGGAGCTTGGACAAATCAAGCCCTATGTGCTAACAAGAACAAAAGGCCCTGCAACATCAAATGCACGGTGTGCTAGAGAGAGAAAATGAAAAACGGCTCAATAAATGGGTAGCGTGTCATATGAGCACATAGGAGAACATCATTTTGTTGTGTGGAATATAAATTCTTACTACATGTTTTCAACCAGAATAGAGTGATAAGATGAGCAGTTGCATTAGTGTAGAGAACTTCTAACACAAAAATGAGATGAAAGGAAAATGAGTGATTTCTACAGCAGGATGGGCCAATATGATAGTTTCATTCTCTCCCACTGGCCACTACCCTCATTTCTGTTGAGAGAGGAAAACACATACCTGGACCCTCTGCTCTGACTTCCAACAAGGGCATTTGTCTGGCTATACCGAAAAAAGGACAAGAGACATTTGACATGGGTTTAATCAGGCTGCAACTTTATTATTAGATGTCTGGGACTACCTGGCAGATAAAAGTGTACAGTGCGGGTAACCCCATGTTTATTCTGTAATTACCCAGGGGGCTTTTACCAGCTCCCCCTCTTTTTCCATCCAGGTCCCTCCAGCAAATTTATTGCCGGGACCTAAGTATACCCGGGGGGCTTCCACCAGCTCCTCCTCTTTTCCATCCAAGTCCCTCCAGCAAATCCATTGCTGGGACCTTACCATCCACCCCCACTCATAGGAGGATTAAGGTGGGTAATAAGAATGGGATGTTGGCTCTCTGCAGTACCTATCATAGGAGTCCCCAACTGCCCTG
>NW_020664583.1:4135180-4169690 GCF_002925995.2 Terrapene triunguis
ATGAAGAAACACTATCAAGACAGATGTACTAAAACTACCACCAAAAGTGAAAAAGTGGTAGGAAAATGTACCTAATTTGTATTAAAATGTATACTCAATGTAGGGCTAATGTTAAACTACACAAGCCTCCTATGTAGGGGCTTCATCACTACCAACAAACACAATCAAAATAATAGCCACATCTTACCTGTGATCCCCAGCACCCCAAGCCACCACTACATGGACAAAGTAGTGGAACCAGACTGCAAAAACCAGGAATTGCAATCTCTGTCACTGACTGCTAGCACTACAGTTTGTTAGGAACAATGGTGCTCTGGGCTGGCTTGTCAGGGTGTGTGGTGCAGACCTAAGGGTGTCATTGTAAGCGCTGGATGAGAGGCTTTCACAATCATTTTCATACCTCTACTTAAAAAAAAAAAAAGCATGCACGCGTGCAAACATCCACCCCCCGCATTAAAATATGCCCATGGGGTTCAAGTTATGTTTTATTGATTTAAAGTGAAAATAAAGAAGGATGTTAAGTTCAGACCATTATCGTTCATGCTGCTTTGTGAATTTATTTTTATTTAATTTTCCACCTGTGCTCCTGCCAGGAGATATCTATTAGACAGTAAGCAGCAAGAATAAAACTTTATCATTTTGTTTCAAACTATAAAATAATTTACATCACATATTTTACTTACTTTTGTCTTTTTTGTTTGTTTTTTTGTTTTTTAAACCACAAACATTCCAGCATCACACTGTAGGAATAGGAATAAACAATAGAAAGCATAACCTTTTGCATAGTATTAAATGAACAGAGACAGTAAGTTCTTTATTTACAATTATTGTCTAGATAAAAAAATTCATAAAAACAGATGAATTAATATATGTTAATAACCCCTAATGGGACGGATTGCCAAATGTACCACTGTATTGTTTTCCACAAATCTCATGCTGCTAAGTACAGTATGTAGAGAGCAAGCATTTATATATTGCAGTGAATTTTAACAAACTGATCATTTTGGTTTTTTGATCCATTGTTCCCATCACAGAGAGGTCAAGCAATAAAAGAAATGAATTGTGATGCATGACTTGTAGTTGAAAGGTCATAACTATTCTATTTTTTTTTTAAAAAAGTCTATCATTTATCATATACATAAAGCACAGTCTCTGCTCACAGAAGCCCAAGTTTTCTATGCATCTCAATTTATATATGTTTTTACTATATATACACACAGAATGTTGTGTTCATTTATTTTTAAACAGTTTTTCAAGTCTGCAAATGGTACCCTATTGGTATTCTGAACGGGTTCTACTAGAGGAAAATTAAATCAAATGAAACAAAGAAAGAATCTGACGAAAAAGACAGCTTGAAAATAAAAGGCAAATCATCATTGTTAAGTTATTGAAAATTACGTTCCAGTACTGACAGATTTTGTAGCTGCTCAAGTCCAATGCAATGACAGAGGCTCTTCCCTATAAATAGAATGGATAACTTTTTTTTTCTGAACATAGTATCCCAAATAGGCCATAGAAACCCAATACATGTTATACAAAGGTCAGTCCCTGTATTTACAATCCAAGGAACAATGCTACTAAGTTTCAATCACTTTGCTACTAAGAATTAGTTAAATTCAATTATGTTTTCATGCCAGCTTTTACTGTTAAGAAATGGGTAACGGTATCTGTTGAAAACAGTTCTGTAAGCCTTGAAAGATCTGCTGTTCAGTGAAAAGTTTGAATCAGACAGTGAGCTATGAGTTTGAGCCAAAAAACATTCAAGCTTCTGCACAAAAGTCCGGAAGCTGGCAATTCGAGCTGATTAGAGTTTTACCTGGCTGAATAGTCCTGATGCACCCTGAAAATCTTTTAGTCATTTCAATCTGCAGTTTGGCCATGAGTCTAATATTGTTTGGAGAGTTCTCTGGCTCGTAATAGTTCTTGTGACTGCAGAGATGCACCGCTTTCTTAGTCAACTTTAAAACAACACACAATACAACAACAAATCAGTTTATCAAGCTAGTTTGAACGTGTTTTTCTGGCATAATTGATCATGTTTTTCAAAATGTCTTTTGCACTGTACAAGATTATGGAAAAGATCATATGCTTGCTGAAAAGTCTTGAAGCAAACTTTGTATTAAATACAAAATTATTTATGAAAAATCTGTGACCCACAAAGTGCTTAGCATTCAAGTGGTTGACATAGCGATTATATAAGCTCATAAATTTAAGTTACCAGGGCTATTACCATCTTGAAAAATATTTCTCACCCATGATACTGCAGGTTTTCAAAACGGCTTCCCTTGTCGAAAGCTCAATACATAGGTAAAACAACATTGTTAATTAGCTACAGTATATTTTGTGACTACAGGAAGACAAGCTTGATAAAAAAAAATCACACAAAGCACATTTCAATATACACTTCATAAAATTTCATTCAGATCTAGATAGTGCAGAAAATGATTATCTTTTTCTTTTAAAAAGTCAAAGCAACAAACCATAGTGATTTTCCATCCAAAATGCCAACAGCCCATATTCTTGTAATTAATAAGGAAATGAATGTCTAAATTACTAACGGAAAAGAATCAACACAATATATCACAATATTTCAACACTAGTTTGATCTCCATACACAAAGCCAAATATAACTTATCTTTGAATTGTTATTCATAAACTAAACTGAGTTTCATATAACAACTTTTTTTTAAAAATACTTTGAAGAAGCCATTTCAATACACTGAAACAATGAAATGGCCTCCATCGAGTGTTGCACCAAAACAAGTTCAAGCAATTTATTAAAAAAAAAAAAGGAAAGAAAACCTGATCATTTCAACTTTGTATTTGAAACAAAGGAAGCCTGTTCACTGCCCTGTATATAGGATAACAATGCTACATCCAATGTGTTATATTTTGGCTTCTTTTGTTATTTGCTAGCAGTATCTACATTATTTAACCAAAAAACAAAAAAAAAACAAAAAAGGCAGGCAAAATCAGAACACGGTTGTAATAAAACATCCAAGGTGCAATATTACAGAAGTTTTCAAAGAGCTGAGCAATTTTTATACTACTTCGGCAGGAAGTGCTTTCTTAATCCTACAAATAGTTAAGGATATTATCTACAGGTTTGTAAACAAATTACATTCTTTTTTTTTTAGGACATAAATAAGTTAAAATAGTCAGAGCAATTTGAGCAGAAACAAGGCAACATGCCAACAAAGAAACTTTATATATAACTAAATATATAGATAGATATATACATATATATGTATATCATTAATTATGTATATATTTATATGTATATATCTCTATATATAATCTCATAATTGTTTAAGTTTCTCTGTCCAACTGGTGCAAATCTACTGTGCAAGTTAAGCTTTGCAACTTCAAAAACGTTATTTAAATTAATCTATACAACTGAATCCATGCCACACAAGCATTTCAAAAAACTCACAGACCAGTGAATTGGATAAATAGCCTCAGAAAAAAGTTCTCTGCATTTACTGCTTAAAAAAAAGAGAGAGAGAGAGAGAGAGACAGCGCGCGTGAGAGAAAGCAGGGTGGGGGCTGGAAGTGCACAGTACATTCATGCAGGAGGGTTCTTTGTTTTTGTTTTTCTGCAAGGGAGCAAAAAGGGGTATGTAAATCAGCCATTCATTCTTTCCCCCAAACCACTGTGATCAGTAATTCATTCACTTGTCACAAAGTGAATAAGAGTTCAAACAGCTTCTCAGCCAGCACAGTTTTTTATATATCTATCTATCTATATATATATATACTTCTGTTGCTGTTTTTATTTATATATTTTTTTGCAGTGAACTTTCAGCTAAAGTGATGTCTCCAGGCTATGTATTGGGCTTCCTGGACTAGAAGAGGTAGCTGATTTACTTGTGTCAGTTGTAAGATTTATTCCACTGTCGATAGCACTGTTGTTCTTGTTCAGCGAAGACGGTGGGCTAGAGTTTAGCTTGAGAGCAGGGTCTTCTTCTAGGTCTGTGTCATCAATGAGTGGGATGTGGGGTTGGGAATCTTCTATCCTAAATTCAGGATGAGTCATAAAGTTGTGAATGGAGGTTCTAGATTCTGGTTTTTCTAACCCTTCATAGAGAGAGCTACGGAATGCCTTCACGACGCGGATCTGAGGGGGAAAAGAGGAAAGAGATGTCAGAGGTAACAACCTTTAGAGAACAGTGCTAGAGAATACTTTTTGAAAAATGTAGCATATGGTTAGGGCAGTGCAGGCAGCCGAAGTCCATAGTCTCTGGATGTTATATGCATAAACGAGTGGCTCAGTTTTGTGCATTTAGAGTGTCTGTACGAACTGCAATATTAAAACAAATTGAGTTTAAAGCCATCAAGGAATTGATGGGAAGCACTGGTTAAAGAAAATGAACGTCCACTCATGTGGTACATCCCTAGTAAAAGACAAGCCATGTTAATTTTAATGCAAATGTAGAACCATGCATGTTGATAGTTTTGCAGTGAGTAAGTAGAAAGGCTTTTTTTTTTAAAAAAAAGTCTCATTTGTATAGTAAAAAAAACATGTAACATATCACACTTCACAAACGGGAAAGCACAAAACACAGACACAGTCGGATAGGTACGTATGAGACACACACACAAAGAGGAGCCAAATGTACAAACAGAAAAAACAATGTTTTCAAAGCAAAATCGAAATGAAGGCAGCCAGGAGCACAAAAAGCCAAGCAGACAAAATACTAGGCAAAACCATGCTACCACAGAAGGGGAAGTCACAGTTACCACATGAACACAGATAACTGGCACACAACAACTACACTTGGAAGCCTGGATAATGTGAACATAGAATTGTTGACCCAACTTTTATTTTTCCCTCATGCATATGTGAAGTAAACACTCGAGTATAGACCCACTGTTTTAGCCGTTTAATTTTTTATTAATATACAAAGACCTTCTATAAAATAATGTATTGATTGTTGGGTTGCATAGAACAGCAAGTTCTTTCTTTTTCTGTGTCTCAATTGCAAATACCCTTCATAAGATTAAATTCTGAAAGCTGTACATTTTATGCCATGTCTGCAGTTCTTAAATTATGTCAGCTTATTATGCTAAGATGACTATTATTTTTAGCCTCCTATCAGTAAGAAGACAGGTGAAAGAAAGCTACTAACATCAGCAACTAGGCTTTCATAGTAGCAGTGCTGCCAGTAGGAACTGATAGGAGCAAAAGGAGAGAGCATTGCTGGGGGCGGGGGGGGGCAGTCAGTGTTCTGTGTTTGGGGTGGGGAAGAGGAGGAAGCTAGCTATAGCCTGTTGACCAATCCATTGGGTCAGAAAAGAAGTGAAGGATTGCACTATGTGCTATTAGTGAGCAAACAACTTTTTTGAGGGGAAAAGTCAAAGGAAAAAACAGAATGGCAAAAATATGAACTGTTGGCAATGTTTTATGACTAAGTATGAGTTCTATTTTTTCACTCATCCCTTAATTTATGAGTGAATTTTTAGTGTTTATTAGAGAGAGAGACCAATGGCAAAAGCAGAAAAGGTGTGAGCAGGCATTGTGAAAGCTTCTCCACACAACTTTGAAATGTACTGGGTGATACACATGCATATTACTGCCCTATGTTTGATTACCCATTAGTGGCTGGCCTACAAAGTAGTTATAGATAAACTTTAGAGTTTCTCTTCTAGCTGGCAGAGGCCTGTGTCTTAGAAGTGGAATGGTTCAATCAACATGCTGGTGTGGTTTAGCTGGTAGTATCTATCTAGGTTCTTATACTATCAACCACCGGAGAGCCTGTCTGAGTTTCAAAGCTCCAACCAGTGGCTTATGAATGTGTGGCAGTACTGGAGAAAGACTGGACAGACTTAGAGGCTGATTTGGATTTGCTTTCTCCTATCTTTTTTCCTTGCTTATGTCCTCCAAAATGATCATTTATGACCTATCTAAACTCTTATCAATAGCATGGGGTGATGGACACCCGCAAGTAGATAGCCCTGTCAGTCCATCCACACATCACTCCCTGCTTAGCCAAATACACATGGTAACAGCAGGGAAACAAGCACAAAATAGAATGTTAATGTGATCATCTCCTCACCTTGGCTATGTGTTTTAGAAGGGAGGGAAATAGACTGGCAGAGTAGCACAGAAGAGCCTGAGCAGTTCTGGGGTGCAGGAAGAGCCAGCCCTCCAAGAGGCTGTCAGGGTGCAGGAGAAAAGCAGAGCTTCAGGAGGAAGTGTGGCTAACTTGGTCTCTATGTAGGATATTACAACCTCATTATATCTGCCAACATACAATACCTAGAATTTGACCTGCTCAGTCCCTGATATTAGAGACATTGGCTTTATTTGAGCAGAATCTACTTGAATTGTGCCATGGTACATGATGGATTTATAATGTGCACAAATGGAGACTAGGCTAAGAAACACATTTGCACGCATAACTTAAGATAGGATTTGAACTACATTTCCAAGCAGAAAAGCTGATATGCTAGTTCCCTGAGTTATCTCAGCCTTTCTACCCTTTTCTAAAGTGCAAAGCTGAATGCAAAACCACCACAGACTAACAATAATTAACAACATATTTCTTATGGAGAACTATAAAATGGGAGTCTGGTAAAAATCTTAAATTGAGAAATTTTTAAGCATGCCTACTGTATACTGAGTTCATGAGGTAATATTTATTTTCAAAAATGCTGTTTATCATTTCTTTCATATTTTCTTGATAAGATACTCTAGCTGAATAAAAAACAATCTTTTTATCACTTAGTTATGGCAGCTTTCCCACCTTATCTATTGGTGTGAAAAATTCACTTTCATTTTCTTGAACATAGTTCATTCTAATCTAGTAGATTTAACTTCTAGTCTGTCAAGTGGATTTTTTTTAAATGTGAATTAAATTTTTATGTAAACAAAAGTAATCCAAGATTATGCTTGAATTGACCCGGCAACCTTTACTCAGGCAAAGGCTTTATTGCAGTCACAGTAATCTGTACTCAAGTCTTTACAGGTTAGCAAAGAAGGAACAGATTTTCAAACTACCGAACTCATATTAAGGTCTTTAACTAGGCAAAACTCCTGCTATGGTCAGTGGGAGTTCTGCCTAAGTAAGGACTGCAGGATTGGCCCAAACAGAATACAGTGTGTGTAGACAAAATTATTGAGCAGTTTTAAATTGGAGAGGGTCCAGAGAAGAGCCACAAGAATGATTAAAGGATTAGAAAATATGGTTTATAGTGATAGACTCCCAAAGTTCAATCTATTTAGTTTAACAAAGAGAAGGTTAAGGGGTGACTTGATTACAGTCTGTAGGTACATATGGGGGGAACAAATATTTAATAACGGGCTCGTCAGTCTAGCACAGAAAGGTATAGCACGGGGGTTGGCAACCTTTCAGAAGTGGTGTGCCGAGTCTTCATTTATTCAGTCTGATTTAAGGTTTCACGTGCCAGTAATACATTTTAACGTTTTTAGAAGGTCTCTTTCTATAAGTGTATAATATATAACTAAACTATTGTTGCATGTAAAGTAAATAAGGTTTTTAAAATGTTTAAGAAGCCAGGACCCGGGCAGCATGAGCACCACTGAAAATCGGCACGCGTGCCATAGGTTGCCTACCCCTGGTATAGCATGATCCAATGGCTGGAAGCTGAAGCTAGACACATTCAGACTGGAAATAAGGTGTACATTTTTAACAGTCAGAGTAATTAACCATTGGAACAATTTGCCAAGCGTCGTGATGGATTCTTCATCACTGGCAATTTTAAAAATCAAGATTGGATATGCTCTAGGAACTATTTGAGAAGTTCTATGGCTTGTTATACATGAGGTCAGACTGGATGTTCATAATGGTCCCTTCTGGCCTTGGAATCTGTGAAACAGAATGTGTCCAATCTGCATTCCATACCAAGACTTTGATCTCAATGGGTGTTTTGCCTGAGTGTGAGAACTGTAGGATTAAATGTAGTATTTGAAAATCACCACCTCTTTTACTGCCTGTCAAGACCCAAGTTTGGAGTTCAGTGCTAGCCCAGCTATGATTAATCTAACACTCACAATATTTCTGGAATGCAGTTCCCTGCTCAACTTCAGGTAGTAACATGATCAACAGCAGCAGAAGAAACACAAAACACTGAACTTGGGTCTTGGCATATTTTTGTAACTCAGATATTTGAGTGAAACCCATCAAAGAGGTGTTGAGGCACAAATACAAAATAATTTTCTGATAAACATTCCACATGTGCCAATAATATACACATTTTAAAAACACTGTTCTCTTCTGAAAGTGACTTGGCATCTTGTGGTTCTGTATGTGTCTCCCAATGACTTCTCATTTACAGGATTACTTTTACTTAGTTTAGGAGTAGATTTTTTTTTTCTGACTGCAGCCCTGCAGATTCAGCCTGGGATCTGAAAAGCAACATTTGTTCTTTCTGGTATGTGCCTCATAACCAGTAAAATATTCTGCAGTACAAATGTAATTCAAAATCCTGTTAGTACATTGGAGGCACAATAGAACCCAGCTAATTATCCCAGAGCTCTACTGACTCTGGTGCTAGCAAGAGAAAAAATATTTTTAATATCGAAATCATTGAAAACAAATCTGAATACACACAGGGGGTGGGTCTGCTGAGTTCATAGGCGCCATTTTAATTGCACTTCCATTTAAACTAGCACTAAGCTAATTAAAAACGTTTTGTTTACAATTATATGGTCCCAATTCAACAAAGCTCTTAAGCATGTGCTTAACTTTAAAAATTTGAGTAGTCCCATCAGAGTAATGCTTAAAGATAGGCACATGTCTAAGTGCTTTGCTGAATCAGAGCCCCTGTGTAAATATCGTCATCTATAATTCTATAACATTTTATTCTTTGAAGTTTAGCATTACACTACAGAGCTCTATACAAGCTTGCTTTCATTGTGCAATGTGTGAAAGCTTGTGACATCTGCTGTGGATATCTTGGTATGTTATGAACTACGTAGAATTCATGTCATGATTTTTTTTTTTTATGATGCCGACAATGCCAAGGGAAGACAAACAATGAGATACAGCCCTCTTCTCTCACAGTAATGGAGACAACAGAAAAAATGAACTGCTTTTAACAGAAGACTGTGGGGACAACACTTCTTGACATTTTGACATAGCTATAAGTTTCCACTTCTTTCTTCTCTGTAGCTGTAATGAAAAAAAGTTCTTCAGTTTCATCCCACCCTGAAAGTTAGACTTAAAATATTGCATCAGGCAAGAAAAATAAAAGGTATACAATTTTTAAATACTTCAGATTTTTTCCTCAGAAGAAGAAAAAGATTAAATAGTGGAAATATCACCCCTACGTACAACAGTATAAAGGTGAAATACATAGGACCTGTTTTAAGATCAACAGGTATAGTACGGTTGGTAGCGCATGGGCTTATACTCGAATGTTTACCCAGCTTCAGATAAGCCAAGTATCTTGAGTTTGGTTCACATTCATTTCAGGCTCAAGGTTAAAGACTCACAACCTCTTTTTATTTCACTCTCTCCTGCTGAACCCTTTTGTCCAGTGATCTCTAGCCCTCTGGGAAAACAAACACATTTAATATTCAGACAGTAGAGAGTAGGATACTGCAAAAGCAAATAAATTCAATTCTACTAAAAGGTCAGTAAGGTGATTAGTATAAAAATGTAAACAAGAGGTCAATTTTGCAAAGAGATGCCAACTCTTGGGTGTACCTGGCAATGTCAAGAATCTGGTTGTGCAAAAGTTACAGTGATGGTGTTTGGTGAAGTACTGTAGCTGGTGTGAAGCTTTGAAACAGAACACGAATCATGTATGGGACCTTTTGTGTGTGTTCTCTTGTGGTTTTTTGCATTTTTAGGTGAGCAAAATCAAAAAGTCCATAAACTGGGATGATGTATGTACTGAAGTCACCTTGTAAATGCTCTGAATAACATGTTCTGTATTGCAAGCTGTTGAGATTGTGAAAATTAGAAGCTACATGAAAATGCAGTAACTTTTAGGTGGCAATTTTTATGTATTTATTTTTTACTTTTTAAAGAATCAAATGAATACAAAGGCCCATCACCCTCTTTCTGCATGCACACACAGGAACTTCAAGTAGAGCTCTTAGAAGTCACACGTGTAGCAGCAAGGTGAGAACAGAACAATGGGTGTACTATTATATAAACACAGAGAGGGCCTGATTCTGATCACACTGTTGTTACTCTACTGACATTAATGGTGTGAGACCTGAACCATGCTCAGGGTATCTACTTTGTACAGCATCTCATCTTTAACATATCACACAGTTGTCAACACAGCCCTAACATTTTGAAACTTTTGTAGCAGATACAAACAGGGTTTATATTACGGCTGTCAAACGACCAAAAAAATAATTACAATTAATCACAAGATTTAAAATAGTTGCAATTAATCACAGTTTTAATCACATTGTTAAACAATAATAAAATACCAATTGAAATTTATTATAAATATTTTTGGATGTTTTTCTACATTTTCAAATTTATTGATTTCAATTACAATATAGAATACAAAGTGCACAGTGCTAACTTCATATTATTTTTTATTACAAATATTAGCACTGTAAAAAAGAAAAGAAATAGTATTTTTCAATTCACCTCATACAAGTAGTGCAATCTCTATCAAGAAAGTGCAACCTAAAAATATAGAATTTTTTTTTTACCTAACTGCACTCAAAAACCAAAACAATGTAAAACTTTAGAGCCCACAAGTCAAAGCATGAAGGGGCATACGAATGTTTAGCACATCTGACACGTAAATACCTTGCAATGCCGGCTACAACATGCCATGCGAACACCTGTTTTCAGGTGACATTGTAAATAAGAAGCAAGCAGCATTATCTTCCATAAATATAAACAAACTTGTTTGCCTTAGTGATTGGCTGAACAAGAAGTAGGACTGAGTGGACTTGTATGAATACAGGTGTATTATTATACATTTAAATTGATATTCTATTACTGTTTAAACTCGATTAATCATGACTATTTTTATCTAGTTAATTTGTTTTGCATTAATTGCATGCATTAACTGTGATTTAATTGACAGCCCTAGTTTATATATTAGTAATTTATCATTTTAAGAAACTTTCTACATTATGGGCCCAAACCTACGAAGTTGACTTCAGTGGAACTACTGTATCTTGATAAGTTGAGCAGGATTTGGCTGTATATTTAGTTTTTCAACCTAAATAGTTTCACTGTAGGGGAACCACAGAGGGCCAGCGTCTGATCTCAGGTAAACACGTGTAAATCTGCAGTAACTTTGTTGGAGTCAGTAGAGTACCCCCTCATCTTATAGCAGTGCGACTGAGATCAAACCTGGCATCATCTTTTCCAATAACTAGTTTTTCAAAGGTAAGAAGAATGCATGTAAAGTCAGTAAAGTCACAAGAAATACCTTACACAGGGTGGATTCTAGAATTCTGCAACATTTACAGACAAGCTTTGAGATTTTAATTCATTTTAAAATCTAATTCTGCTTATTCTGTAAATCATGTTTGCTTTACTCATCTGAATAGCCTTTATATAATTAGCCTTGTAGAAATCAAAGGGACTACTTGTCTAAGGCTGGCAATCTCAATGAACTCGTGAGTTAAATAAGCAGGACTTGGTCCATTATCTGAATATGATTTGATACTGATGGCTAATCTCTGCTTTGACATTTAATTTAAAGTTAGAAGGTCTTGATGGGGAACATATCCCTATGTAAACATACTATAGTTCT
The DNA here is from genome assembly GCF_002925995.2 of Terrapene triunguis. NCBI lineage: Eukaryota > Metazoa > Chordata > Testudines > Emydidae > Terrapene > Terrapene triunguis. The sequence goes on from NW_020664583.1 coordinate 4,146,884, forward strand.
ATCTATTTTTAGAATATTTTATATTAGATATAAAATGCACCCACATGTGCACACTTCTCTGGCTGCACAGTGTGTGTAATTATAGAAAGCTATACGTGCATGGAACAGGTAAGAACAAAGCTGGAAAATGTTAATCACTCCAAACAGGACAGAAGGCCAGATTACATAACTGGTACAGGAGCCATTCTTTATACTACAGATGAAAAATGGCTACTGTAGACTAAAATTTGTGTCAGAGAAAGAAGACTATTTTTAGCACCAAATGCTGGATGAAAATTTTAAAAAAATTAATTAAAATTTATTTTAGAGTCCACTATAGGTAAGTTTCCATTATAACCCCTAATATAGTTTGCATATACTCATAACTCTCTAGAACATTCACCTTTTGGGTCAAAAATGTTGCATGCCTGGTGTATATGCCTGTAGATAATTTTTTTCTGACAAATCTGATCAAAATCTCAGCCATCTTGGAATTATGGGAAAATGACAATTTCCCTCTCTCCCCCATCAGAATAAAGAAATCTAACCCCACTTTTGAATAGGACTGCCACAAAGAACAGCTGAAGGTTGAACCTTGGCATGTACTTGGTCTTAAATTGAAGGCTATTGGCCATTAATTTTCTTTTTGAAAATGTAAAAAACTCCAAAGATAGAAGTGTATCTTCAATCACTTATGGGCACATTCAGTGGCCACCTTTTAAGATTGTAATCAGAAGCTAAATGGTTCTGGTTTGTGATCTCATTGTAGATTTTCCCTATCTGACCTTTACAATTGATAAAGGCCAGTTGTACACTCCAAAGTTTTGCCATCGCAGCTGTGTCAGTCCAGGGTGTGAAGAGGTATGATCTCTGACCAGCATAGCTATGCTGGCAAAAGCCCCTAATATAGATGCATTTATATTGCAAAACTGTAGTTTTGCTAGTATAGCTTATTTTGCTTGGCTGGGTCTGAAATAAGTGATGCCATCAAAGCACAGTTTTGCCAGCGTAAGCTGTGTCCACAATAGGAACACTACGCTGATAGAGTATACAGGTGTAGCTCCACCGGCAAAGTGCTCCTACAGTATACCTGGCCTCAAATGAGGCTGTTGCTAGCATAATTAACATTAGAAATAGTGAAAATATTTCAGTGAAATCAACACAGCAAATTATCCAAAACTTCCAAACAAAAATAATGGCCCTAACATAACCCCCCCCCCCCCCAAAAAAAACCCTCCTGCAAATACAGAACCTTCTGCAGATTGCCTGACCATAGGGTTTTTCAGCAATTTTGCTGCCTTTTAAAGTATTTTGCAAGTTCTAAACTTTCATTAAAGAAAATGTTATCTACAGTCATCATGAACAGAAAACCTGTCTCCACTCAGACAGCAACTTTATGTATCTCCTGCCTTATATACACGTTTTTATTTTCTAGAGGGTTTTCTACATTGGGCTGGGTGGGGTGTGTGTTAATTATGTCTTAAAGGGAAACTGTCAGCTTAGAAATCACACTTCTGTCAGAAGATTTATCTAATGATATGAGTAATAGACAAGTACTATAATTGAAAGAGATGAGAAAAAACCGGCTTGATTAATTTGTGTACAGTTAGATACACTCTTTCCCTCTACAGTTATTCCCTGCTCTGCCTGGTCCAGGTAAAAAAGGGCGTTTCCTGAACTGACGTGGACCTATATGGTTCCTTCTCTCTTCTGGTCACCGGGGGAGGGGGTGCGGAGGAATGGGCCAGCATCACCGCACTGATCTGGTCTGCAGCTGCAGGAGAAAGTCACTCTCTGGCCCTTAAAGGGACACACCTTTTCCAACCAGCCAGACAACAGCCCCCACCACTTCATGTGCGGTCATTGTCTTCAGTCAATCACATGTATTTAAAGTGCTTTGCTGCCTCAGGGCTTTATTCAATTCACTCTTTTCTTTTCCCAAACAGGGAGTAAGAAAATTTAAAAGTGTTACTGTAAAACCACATAAATTGGCAAGGAAAGAGTGGTACCTGAACTTAATGTAAGTTCTTAAAATTGACTAGATTTCCAATTGATAGTATGTTATGTATTACTATTCATAGTATATAATCTATACTATAAAAATGCATATAAAGCTTGGAACATGGCCAAGTTAATGCTGCATTTAGAACCTTAGCTTGTACATTTCTTTCCTATTTGCAGTTTCAAATATGTAAACATTGTGATTCTTTTAAATAGCTGTTTGTGGGTTTTCGGGGTGTCTGTGTGTGTTTGTTTTTGCACTGTTATATAAAAGAAAAGGCTTTATCTCCACTTTAGATTCAGGTTGGTTGGAGTATGTACCCAAGCTATATTACTGTCTCAAGCTAAGATCAAGAGAGGTAAGACCCTGGTACTACGGGCCTTCTCTCAATTAATACTAAAACATTGTGACAACTAAACAGTATCAGCATAATTTGACATCTTGAGAACCAAAATAAAGTATTTTTCCTATAAGATTACTTTTAATGAACGTACTTTATAACAACTGAAATATTCTTATGTTCCCACATCTATGAGAGGTTGAAAACCCACAGGCTTTGACTTGGAAATGCATCTCACAAAGTACTCTGGGTGTGGCAATATCTGTTTGATCTGAGGTAATATAAGTAATTATATGTCATCAATGAAATAATACATAGCTAAGTGTTAACAGAAAAAAATTTCTCTATGTATTAGAGCATCACTAATAGCATGCACTGTATGTGGACTCATTTCCATGTGTTTTCTTTCTAGTATAACCCCACTGTGTATTTTAGAGTACACAAGCTATTGTATACCACCATTTGGGCATTTTTAATATGCACAGTCAATTCTGATTGGCTCTTACATTACAGACTTCAAGCTACGCATATATAAAATTGGATAAATAATTTCCCCTCCCATCTATGTAGTCTAATATATTGGCCATTATTGGCCACTATTTGGAAACTAGGGATGCTACTAATCCTATAGTTGTGTAGTGAGGATTAACAAGTAGTTGTTCAGAGCTTTAATGAGTAAAGCACTGTATAAGTGCTTAGTAGTATTAGATCTGCCATATGGTCCCTGGTATAACCTATATCATCATGCTTAAATTTTCCAAGTTTTTAGATTTCTAAATTTTGGAGACCCCAAAGTGACATCTATAAAGGATCTGATTTCCAGCGAGTGCTTTAAGGCATCTCATGTTGGCCACCCAAAATCACCAGTAACATTTTAAAATGTAGACCTAAATGCCATGATAAATTGAGCTGCATTAATGGATGGACGGTCCGCCCACTGCTACAACTTCAATACATTTATGTTAAACAGGTGGTTTTTACACTCCCAGGGAACTTAACATGTGTCATCCTTACTGAATGTCACAGAAAACATTCTCAAAGAGATTCCCAGAAATTAAAAAAATTGGAAGTTCATCTAAAAATAAACAAAATACCCCCAATACAAAAGTAAGTACTGGGTATTAAGCCTCTCTCAGACTCAGTTATGCCTTTTATAAAGCTATAGCTACAGAACACCCTTAAACATTCCAGTGTCCTAGATGGTTAAAATATGTTACTTCTCAGAGACTGAGGTACCATTTATCCAACCAAAGGAAGAAAGGATTAATTGTTTAATTATTTCTATTTTAATTTACCCTAGGTAGTCAGTGTGATGGAGGGCAGTCCTGGAACATCACACTAAGAACCAAGAGATTGGAGGCTTGCAAGGAAAAGCAAGCAAAACATAGGGTATGTGCTGTGGGAGATACACCTTCCTGCTGAACATTCGCTTTATTCTCTTTGATTTGTTATGCCTTTTTTTTTTTAATTTCATTGAGCCTGAATTGGAGAGGGCTTCTGCAAGGGAGGTCAGGGGCTTCACAAGTGCATCAAAAAGTGATCTGGCTTCATGAAGCAAAAATAGTTTTATTCAGTTGCTGAAACTAGCTAATGATCCTGAATATATAAGGCTTTTCATAACCAATACCTAACCAGAGTGCTTCACAAGCAGCACCATCTATTATGACTAAAATATTATTTTAAAAAGCTAATGTAAACAGATACCCTAATTAACTAATAATGCCTTAGCAGTCTACACAAACTACTACCTAAAGACCAGACTCTAGTTGCTCTCTGACATGCAGGTGCACATCCACAGTTACCTTTTCAAATGAATACAAAGCTAGCTTCATGGCCCTGGAGGCCAACATACTCTATTTATCCACAGAACGGGTACAATTCAGACAATGACAATCTAAGCTTCTCCATGCTGCCCTGGCAAGGTGCCTCAAGCATGTCCTGATGAGACCTATCTGTAGGTGCAAAGGGTGTGTGTGAGAATTTAGACTCCCTGCCATTCAACCTTTAGTCTCTCTGCTGAGATTGCCAAGAAGAGGAGGGATGAGGACGAATTGCCAATGCTGATTTTATTGGATTGATTGTTTGAGACCACTGACTATAAGGTGCTGTTGAAACATTTGTGACCCACAGCAGGATAGCTTTATAGTAGCTCTTCTTCTATTTGCCTGAAAGGACCTAGAGGGCTATCACGGGAAATTGTTCATCAGATGAGACGGTTCTTGTATTCTGTTCCCCATCCTGTTCAACATAGATGCGTGTTGGTTAGGGAGGTTAGTAACTAGACCCTGGATGACGCACCTTCAGTGTGTTGGCAATATTCAGCTCTATGTCTCCATCTCTACGGCTGATGCAGTGGAACAGATGAGCATCTGTTTGAATAGAGCTAGCAGACTAAAGCTCAATGAAGATGAGACATTGGGCTGGGGGAAGCAACTGCAGAAATTGACAAAACTACATCTGCACCCAAGTAAGCGTGCTGCCATTTGTGACACAAATTGGAAATGTAGGAGGCAGGGCTGGTTCCAGCGTTTTTGCCACCCCAAGTGGCGGGGAAAAAAAAAAAAGCCATGATCAGCGGCAGCTCTACTGCCGCCGCTTCGTTATTCGGCGGCGGGTCCTTCCCTCCAAGAGGGACTGTGGGACTTGCCGCCGAAGAGCCAGACGTGCTGCCCCTTGCTGTTGGCCGCCCCAAGCACCTGGAGCTGGCCCTGGTAGGAGGTAGTTTACCCCGAAATCACCTACTGCATACAAGGGTAGCAGTCTCAGCCAACAACACTCCTTTTTATCTGTGTGTTGTGAGGCAACTATTCCTTTTGGACACAGATCTTACTGCACTTCTCCATGCCCCTGTCACTTCAAGATTAGGCAACTAATCCACTCTATGTCTTGAGACCACTCAGAAATTGAAGCTGGTGTAGAATGTGGCTGCCTATTTATTGAGAGCACATACAAGCTTGCTCTGGAATCTTCATGGGTTACTCTGAGCTTCTGGGTGAAATCAAGTTGCTAGTTTTGACCTTTCAAAGCCTTAAATGCTTACCTAAGATTGCATCACTCCTATATTACTACAGATGAGATCACCAGAGGCACTCAAGTTTGAACCCTTCTATAAATAAGGGGGAAAGGTGTTTTGTTGTTTTTTTCTTGTGGGGGCTCATGACTTTGGAATTTACTTCCCTCTTTGATCTGCCAGCATGTAGATTTATTAAATAGTCAGACATGCTGCTAGGCCCAACTTTTCTCTCAGGCATTCAGGAAGAAGACTGACAAAGGGGAATTTTTAAAATATTTCTTTGGAGGTTTATTTTCTATTCAGAACACTGCAGGAATGGCGCTTTAAGGCAGGATGAGACTAATTTTAAGCACTGTAAGGGCAACCAGACTACGTGACCGGTGCCTATTGCATGTGGTTGTAAATATAACAAAAAAACAGAGTGACAGTGCCAGCTTGTAAGGGTGGGGTTTGATTCATGTGGAAAGCTGCTCTTCACTAAGAAATGAACTAAGAACGTAACTGAATTAATTTGTTAAATAAGCATTGATGCGCTCCTGAATTGCTGACAATAGAATCATTCCCTAAATATTTAAATATTCTTTTTAATGCTTGCTACAATATAAAATGTAGCTTAACACACTTTCTCTTTAAGCAAAAGAGCTGTAATCACGTTTGTTAACATGAGTCAACAACAGAGTGATTTTAAGGAAATCTTTTGTAATACAAATAAATACATCAAACATGATGAGGAAATATGTTAGAGAAAAAATTCAATGTTAGAGAAATCTATGTTACTGCATAGTGGGTGACCAGAAACTGGTATCCTACTGATCTGAATAAGGACCTGTAATAAAAAGGTCAAAGAAGTGTATCTACGATATACAAAGTAATTCAGCTTTAAAGGTGTATTAGTGGTGGAGTTATGTGTGGGTTTTTGCTTGGTTTTGCATAAGTTGATAAGTGGGAAAAGGGCAATATAGATAAGTCCTGAATGACTAGTAGGTGAGTTGGCATCTCTGTAGATCTGATGCATTAAGAATACACACTCACGCCCAGCCGCAGCAGCAGATGTGCTGGTAGGAGAGGAAAGAGCATTGGATAACGATACGTGACTAGGGCTAGAAATATTGGTTACATCCTGGTTCTGGCTTGTGACGGAGGACTGTCTCCTTAGAGCCCCCTGAAAGGAAGTGCCACTCTTGAAAGTATTGACTACTTCGATCTGCAACGGAGGAAAGAATGAGACAAGTTGCTTAAGGAATGGACACAGTTGCACAACTGACAGGAATAATAATTAAAAAAATACTCAACCATGCATGCAGTTTTACTTCAGCTGAATGAATCAAAGTCATGAGTGTTCCTTTTAACAAGTGGAAATAAATGTGGCCAAATTCTTTCCTGGGGTAAATTGAAGCACCTCCATGGAGGTCAGGGAAGCTGCACCAGTTTACACTAACGCAGGATTTGGACCATAATTTCTGAAATTTAAACCATCCTACATATATGTGCACACCAGTTGACATACTCAGATGACGCTGGTCGATAACACTTAGTCCTGCCTTGAATGAAGGAGGCTGGACTAGATGACCTCTCAAGGTCCCTCTCAAGGTCTACATCTTTTCTACTGAGAATAAATATTACTTGATTACTGCCATCTAGATTTTCTTCCAGAGGGGAAACAAAATGCAGTCACCCAACTCTCTAGTAATAAAGAAATATTAAAAACTATTCAAAATAATTGGATTTGCTTTTTCAATTTAGAAATTTCAAGGTTGCTAACATAGTAGCTCAATATAACTACAAGATGCTTTATTTATTCTGAATTGCATTATTATTAATGAAGAATCATTAAAATTAGGCACAATGATCAAGAATGATTGTATTTTGTAATTGCTGATTAGAAAATAATTCTCTGAAGCAGAATGTTTTTATTTTCGGTGCAGAGCAGATAGGAATTACTCAGAAAATAAAGTTAAGCTACTTTTGAACTACTAATTACTTGTGTTTCACATTGCAATGTTGTATTTTAAATTACCGGGAAATATAGACATGTTCCCATATGCGCTGCAATACTGCCTGTCAATATTACACATTGTACGCTTTATGAATACTCTTATTGTTGGCCTCAGAGGACAAGCTGATGAAATGTTTAACATTTTATACAGTCGAATTTTCCTTTTCCCTCATGTTTTATATTAGAATACAACTGCTTTTAGATGTGAAATCTGGTGACAAATACAGTCTTGTACTTTGCAAGCATTTATGTCATTAATATAGAGAAGTTTGCAGCAAGGAACTTCCTAATTAGTTTAACCTACAAAAGAGCGAGCTCTGAGTTTAGAGGGTTTAATCTCCCTCTGACAGCTGATGATAATGAAGGATGAATATTAGAGACAAAGCCCTTTTAGGAATAATGCACCAAATTCTCCTTTCAGTTACACCAGTATAACCACAATGCAATGGGGTATACACTGGTATACATGAAAAGAGAATTCATCCCATCACTTCTTTAAAGATGCTGTAATCCCTAGTTTTATATTCCTGAGTCTCCAATTTCCAGGGACTCCCAAAGCTAGAGTCATGACAGCTGCTCCCACACACACATTGGCATGTGTTTTGTCAACCAGTTTTCAGAAAAAAGTATCGTTGTTTTAAATCTCATTTTAACATGCAGCATTTTCTTTTTGCCATTTGCTGATAAAATATCTACAAGATCGTTTTAACCAAAATTAACTCAGTCTGATGTTCTTCTTCCTGTCCAGAGAGAACTCCATGATTTAGGTAAATCAATAATACCATTGTAAAAACAGTTTTAAACAATTATAAACAAAAAACCTATTGTATTTTTTTCAAACCCAAAGAACAAACCCATTTTCACTCCAAAGAACAAAAAATATCATTGACACTGGAATCCTAATTTAGAAATAGCTTCATCCTCTTCAGCTCGCTTAGGGAGATAGTTGTTTGTTTATGGTTTCTAGTGTCACTTTTTACAAGTGGTTTTGAGATGGACATTCCATATATAAACATACAGATCTTATGTAATACAGAGAAATAAAGGTTTTTGGTGGAATATCATTGTGTTATAAGTGCAGCACAATATGCATTTCCATATGCAAACAACAAACAGTTATGTTTTCCCATATGAATCTGTGTAATAGAGTTAGCCAGGTGTTAGCATGGAATTAAAATGTATAAACTTTCTATTAGCTCTTAAAAACTCTGTATTAAGCAAACACAAATCAAGGCATTTTGCTGTGCATATTTTCTTCTGCAGGCAGATTCTGGATTGTAAGCCTGATACAAATAGCAAAGTTATAGAATAGGGCATCCGGTGAACCAGTGAGTGGAGAATGGCTGTGAGTAAGTCATTAGCTACAGTACATATTGGCATCTGAAAACCAATCTATGGCTCAAAACAACATTAATCACACATTAAGTAACACTGAATAACTTACCTGAAATGTTCATTCTCCAAAGGCAGAATTAAATACAGATCCTGGCTTTCCATGTTGTGACCCAGGGTCATGGAGCACTCTCCAAAAGAGACAATTCAAAATGTTTTTAAGACTCCCTACTGACAGCACAAAGTGTATGCCATTGGGGAAGATATCAATGGTAAATTCTAAACCTTCAGATGCCAGTTTCTTTAAACATGCCTGCAATGAGCCTACATAATAAGTCGAAAAGAAGATCTCCAGTATAAACACAGGTGGAAAGATGAGGGCAGATCTGTATTTAATATTGTCTCCAGAGAACAAGAATTACAGGTATGTAATTTGCTCTTTCTCCTAAGGAAAGTAACTAAATACAGATCTTTTTGTGGAATCTACAGACAGGAACATCTAACAGATGACTACCCCTGCAGAATTCCAAAGGCTGACATATGTGGTCATGTCCTGCCTGAAGTCAATAAGGACTACATGAAATGCAAAACAGGGAGGAATTTGGTCCAGAATGCTTATGGCAAAAAGAGGAAACAACCAAGAATGGAGAGTCACTGTTAAAAAAGTGAGTACATTTCTATCAAGATGCAAAATACTCGACATTGTTAGAGCAAATGAAACCGCTAAAAAACAGAAAGGTAAGCGTAAGTCACATCACGTTTGTATTGTCTTATTTTGTATCCATTCAGTGTTCTCTTTTTAAAACCAAATTCACAGGAGTTGTCTTTGTGAGCTGCACACAATTAATAAAAATATTAAAAAAGCAGGTTGAAAGACTTCCACTCTGGAACAGCCCTCACAGGACTGATAAGCCAAGCTTTCGTGTTCTTATATTTACAATGGAGTACCTTTTCAGCATGGGAATTTAAGCTGGGATGCTGTCATGAATGTTAATGGGTCTCAGGTAGCTGCATCTCTCTGCCAATCAGTGCTTATGGAATTTTGCATAATAAAAGAACATTTTGGCCTTTATGTAGTTACTTTAAGATAATTTCCCTGAGCCTTGCTACCATATCTCTTACACAAAAGAATTCCCAATAGCCTTCCAGAGAGCTAAATAAATAACAAGGACAGTATTTATATTGTACATCATTCCTAGAGACGTCGACTGTCCAAATGTCAAAATAAAAAAAAGTCAGCTAGGTAATCTAAAAGCTTTATTCTGCCTTGAATAAGAACAATCCTGTAGGTTCTACTCAAGTTAGGACCTTGTAAATTTTTGAATTTCTAGTTTATGTTTGGTATAAAATGCTCTGATGGAATGACGTAAGATGAGATGGGCAAACTTATTTTGCTTAAATTTCAAAACCACTTGGAAAGTTTGACTTTCATGCTACTGGATTTGCATTGGCCCTAGGAGAAACTGAAAAAAACCAGAAAGTATGAGAATAAGTCTAATGAAAAATGCTGTATACATCCCTTATTCAGATCTGTAATGGCATCTACTTGTTCCAAAACAAGCTTTTTTAGGGGTGGGTTGAACTCTTCTATCCTTAATGTATAGCACAGGCTCCCCTCTAGCTAGAAAAATGTGGATTTTTTAAATGTTTTTATTTATTTATAAGCTTTCCTGTGGCAATCACCATATCATATGAGCATTTTAAACTTGGTTGACATTTATTCTCAAAATGCCCTTGTTTGGTAGGAAGTATTACTGTATCACCCCTAGAAAAATTAAACATTGACTTGACTTATGAGACAGGAAAAAATGGTACAGACTCCCAGCTTTGGGAACCTGAAAAATAGTTTTAGAGGTTTGGAAAACCTCAGAATCCACAATTTTTGTCCATCCTTAAGTGTGAGAGAACTACAGAAGAACTTTCTCATAAATTATGTTTTAATTATATTTTTTATCTGACTTGACTTGGATTTTCTACCCTGCAATTTGTCTGAAGACAGACTATTTTAGCTTTTAGGAGGTCATTAAGGCTGCTGCTGCTGTCTGATCAATCCTGTTTTAACTCCATCAGTTCGTCAGAATTAAGATTTCCTGCATTCACATGAGTTGTAAAAGACACTGCAAAAATATTGCTGAATTATAGATATAGGTGAAAAAACTGTTTTTATGGAAGTTCATAATACTACCTTTTCTTTATGAAATCTTATGTAGCTACAGTGGGTCACTTATGAGAGCTTATATGGTATTCATTTTATAATCCAACTACCCCATTGGGAGAATATATCCATTCACAGGTAAGTATTCCAATACAAAGGCTAAAAAGCTTAGTGAACATAAGTAGTGAAGACAAGGTCAAGTGCACATAGCCAGACTCCTTAACTTAGATTCTTCCTTTCTTTTAAAACAAATTATTTGAGATCTTTGCAAGTATGAACTAGAGATGCCCCTGACTTTTCGGTATGAGGAAGCAACAATAAAATTGTTTCCCTTTTGCCCAGGTTTGAATGCTCTATTTTCAGAGAAAGAAATATCTTAGCACTGATGTCTCTAACATGAGTTTGGATGAATATTCTTTGGAGCGATGCAACTAAGTCGTCTGCCAGTTATCTGGAAAAAAAATTTGGATTCATTGGGAACCTTCTTGGGACTTATAAAGCTTTGTTTGTGCATGTGATGTGATTACCTGTCCAGTAACGACTGGACAGAAAATAACCAAAAATGTATTTCACATTGAACACAGAACAAGTGTCAGATGGTGGAAAGTAGCCTGATCCAGATTTGAACCAGCATTCTAGTGGTGAAAGATTCTACATCCATTCCCAATCTCATTGCCATCCTCTTTATATATAAAAGGAGTAGATGCTCTACCTTCTTCTTCTGCATCTCCAGAAGTGCATTAGACATCAGAGGATTCCTGCAAATCCTCCAGCTCCACAAGGATGCTAGAGACATCCTCATCTTCTTCCATCAACTCTTCTTTAGATGGCTTCCTGGGAAATGCAGTACAAGCGTATGAATTCATTTGGATGGGGCACAAAAACTTGGTGCATCAAGTGCACCAAATTCAAGGTAACAGAGGCCAACAATGGGTCTTGCACTAATTTGACTTGCATAGTGAAATGAGAAACTCTCCAAGGGACATCTTGTGATTGCATTTTGAGCCCTTTTTTTTTTTTAATGTGTTGGCCCATTTCCTTTCTCCAATATCATTCCACAGATATCAAATAAACGTAAAATCAGAGTCACTGAATAAACAAAATAAGGGGGAGGAAAAAAAATCACAAAAACCTACTGGTAGGAAAGGAAACAATATATCCTACCAAAGATAGTTCTACAACTAAAAGTAGAAAAGTAGATGGGGGTTAGCAAGAAAACACAATTAATGTTTATTTTGTTTTAAATAGGGAACAAGAAGAATAATTTATCCATGGATTATGAAGGCAAAGATATATAGAACTACAAGATACCTCTCAAACTAGAAGGGGAACTGAAAGGGTGTAATTCGCTTTTTGTTGTTGTTTAAACTCACCACAACCAGAAAGACATCCTGACAGAAATGCCAACAGACAACACTCCTCCTACAGCCACCAGGAAGAAAATAATGCACGTTTAGAGAATAACTCTTGCAATCTATAGACCTCACCTGGGCACACGTTTGTCACTCTTATCTGGAGGGTCCTTGTAACAGTTTGGATTTTCTCTCTTGATGAGTGCTCCTGAGTCAAGGTACTCTGGACACAGAATCCCAAGGCTGGGGATCTGCATTTAATTACTTACCTTGGGAGCTTTGGGATTTAACCTGATCCTTAATCTCTGTAGCAGCAATTGCCACCTTTATTTTTCTGTTTTCCCACAACAGCAACACAATAGTGTCACTGCAGAGACCTGATGCACCAGACATTACTCCTTGCACCTACTAATTCCCTTCTTCCTAAAAATATAACCATTTATCTTTCTTCAGAAAGGTTTGTTAATGTTTAAAATGGAAAAAGGGGAAAGCACTGTCTTAACATAAAGCAAATATCTACATTTCAAAAAGCTCAACAAAAGCATCTCAGATGAAAATTCCATTTAAGATCCCTTAAACTAGAAAAAAGTGTTCTTAATTATTTGCATATTTTCCTTTAAAGCCCTGTATAAACTGACCAATCTGATATAATGGGTATCACATACTTGTCTTTTCAAAGCTGCTCTCTGTTGTTGTTGAGACTATGTCAACATGCTATTTTGTTGCAATGAAAATGGCCATGTATGTTGCTAAGAAAAAAATATGGATCCTGCCTTAAGACAAATGTTATTTGCTTATGGCCATGTTATTTAGTAAATTGGTCTACTTTGCATATTTAGGGTGTCAGTATACATATAAACTTAATTTCCTCTATGCACAGAAGTAATTTCCATGTATATTTCTGCATATTTAGTGATATTTCTAAAATATGTAAATGATATATTAAAGTTCATAAATAACAGTAAATAAATACATCTCAACTTTTTGATGGATGTTTTAACTTCTTGTTACTTAAAATAAATACAAGATTACATTTTTCGTGAGTGACAGGCAAAGCTGTACGTTCCAATTCAGCTAAAAATACATGTCTGAATGTTCTGCTGCAAAAAAAGATTTTAAGGTTTTTGCTGAACAGAAAGGGGATTTATATTTTATCAGAATCAAACCTTCTACTTTACCAATGCCACAATCAATTTAAGTTGTTTTATTATTACAGAAGTAGAGGCCACAACCATAAATCTGAATCAGTGAAAAGCCTACATTTTCCAACAGAATTTTTTTTTAAAAGAATTTGCATAATATTTTTGCTCACTAATATAACAGTTAAAATTCTAAAATAGGAATATTTTACTTTCTTTGTCAGTTGCTATACCTGTGAAATAGAAAATTCATATCAGCTCTCAGTCTTCAAGGAAAACCATTCTTAGGTCTCTAATTATATTCATATGTTACTGTTTTGCAACTAAACCGTTTTGAGTTTCTCTGATTTACTATTTTATTAATTGTTGATTAGGAAATGGAAGCGTAGTTACTGAGGTACCTTCCTTTCCATCTCACGCATTATTTATATGGCTCTACTCTGCGGCATTATCTTTTCTGAATGGAAAATCCAGTATATAGTTTTCCAGAGATTCTACATCTGTCCTTTTAACATACCTGAGTTTGGATTCTGTTGAGCCCTCTGAACCAGAGAATTTGTCCACGTCGAAGTTCTCTCTCTGCATGGTCAATTTCTTCAACATCTTCATTCAGGTCTTCTTCAGGTACTTCCTCTTTTTCAGTGAGCCGCCCTGCTTCCTTTAAAAACTTTAGCCTACTTGTTGGGATGGTTGCAATGACCTGAAAAATCACATAACAAAAGGGTGCTGAAAATGTAAGACGTATTTATCAGTGATATTATCATAATCTACTCATTGCAATGAAAAATACAAGATTTTTCAGTAAGACTTGTAATCCTCCAGAAATGCCAGGATAAACATGTTTATAATAGTGCTTTATATTTATACAGCTTCTTTCAGCCCAGGGCACTTTACATGTTTATTGATATGCAAACTATGGGCAGAGGACAAAGATCATCGTCCAGCTATGTTGGAAAAGGATAGGACACACTGGATGTGGTTTAATTAGGCTGCAACTTTATTCTTAAATGTCTGGGAGATGTGTACAGTGCAGGTGATTCCATAATCATTTCAATATCTACCGGGGAATCTTCCATCAGCCCTCCCTCTTACCCATCCTGGTCCCCAGCCAACCTGCTGCTGTGACCTCAGCATCCTTCCTACCCCCTTGAATGAGGGTGGGAAGGGGGGGCATTTGGCTCCTTGCAGTACCAGTCATAGAAGCCCCAACCACTCTGTTTCAGCTCCTTTAAAGAATAACTCCTTTAAATCCTTTACCAATCAATCCATTTTATCTGCTCACAGTATCCCCTCCCTATGGAGTACCTGCACTGGACACCCACCCCACATTTACATAATGAGTTGTGGCATCACAGCCTAATTCGCATTTCATCTTTGCCCCAACTAAGCCCCCCAGAACCTGCTGTGGAGAAGGAGAAAAAAACCCAATTCACCTTGGCCAATCTAGCGGTGAGGGAAAAATTCCTTCCCAGCACCCCCCCGAGAAAGGTGTGACTAGCACAACGCCCCACCCACACTTCCTTGCAGCACCTGTTTCTAGAAGGTGACCATCCAACTTACCTTGGTTATCTAGTAAGGTCTGAGGCTTCACAGAGCAAGGTGGTAAGGGTAACATTTTCTAGAAGTAAGACACTATTATCTAGTTTTAACAATTCAAAAACCCTTTCCATGATTTCATATCAGCTTGCTGTCTAAAAACAGCGAATGGCAGTCACAGATGTTGCACCTAACTGCCCACTGCTGTGGTCACTGGAACTTCTAGTTGGTCTCTATTTTCCATTTAGACTAACTCATTATGTCATTTTTACTGACGCCCCCGCTTTGTTCTGCTGCAGAAGTGGCACCTGGAGGGTTTTCAGGCTATTCTGATAAATTTAAAGGTTTTCAAATAGTGTAGTTATACAACATTTTAACAACATTATTTTAAACATGTATTGCTGAGAATTACCCTGTCTCTGGCCAAGCTTTCTTGGATAGTAATCTTCTCTTTATTTTGATTTCTGCTTTCAGACTGAATTGAAATATGGATGCATGGGTATTTAAGCCAAGGCATGTCACCTGAAAAGCTAAATATTGAAAATAAGTCATCCTACAGAGTTAAATGTCAAACCCATTTAGAATGAAAGTGCTTCAGTGTTCGTGCTCTGTTCCTGTTTCAGTAGGAGGTGATTAAGTCCTAAATGTTGAGATGCATGAAAAACAGGGCCTGCTTGAGAAGGGAAAAAAATCATAACTAGGACAATCCTTTGCAGATGCCAAACTTTAGTCTAAAGATGGGATGCCTGTGCTGTGGGAAGCTTTGGCAGCTGAGAAGGTTGCTGGCTGGATGCTGAAGGGTATCTCAAGTTTGTGACCATGACCTCCCCAGAGCTATGTTGCAGGGTCCAGTTCTTCTTTGCTGCTGGATCCTGGGACTCCAGACTCAGTTTCTGGGTACTGTGGCATGCAATGCTGCCAAGGACACATCAAGCCACAGTGTATGCCTGGCTGAATAGGATCTGAAAACGGAAGTACCAAAGCCACACAACTGGATGTGTAAAACCGATCTTTAAAGGAAGGAAATTGCCAGAGGTCTGGGGACTCGAGAAATGGGATAAGGTAGAGGCAAATAGTTGTAGGAAGGTAGGTGGGGAATGGAACAAAATGTTTGTGGGGGTCCCCCCTGCAGGTTTCAGTGTGGCAGTGGTATGGAGAGCTTGATGGATATGGAACAGAGATGATGAATGCTTTCAGGAGGGACCTTGCTGGAGATGTTTCTGAACTGAATGATCCACAACTTTAAAGTCGGAGTTAAAAAAGAAACATGAGGTTGAACTTATTTCTTTTAGGAGTCAGTTTTGCAGCATCTGACTAGACAAACTTGATCTCCCTAATTTCAAGCCCAGGTGAATGTTGCAGGTTTAAAAGTTTGACTTACTGATTCATTTGGCCTCTCTAGGAATTGAGCCACCATAACTTAACAGCTTTCAAAAAGTTACAGTACTCCTATGCTAAATGGATTGTATGGGTTCCATTAAAACTGAAAAGGATGAAGTGATGTTTGGCCTAGCAAGACTGCATTGCATGTATAGAGACAACACTGCTGTATTCTGTAGAGACTCTGTATGACAGGGTGTACAGATCCCTCAGGGCCCAGTGAGTGTCTCCTCTCAGCTGGGATGACACACTCTGCCCACGCTTTGTTTCATTTTTCACTTTGGCAGATCCTCACCGAGCCAGCTCACGGCAGGGTCAGGTCCAGGCCACTAGAGCTGGATTCAGGAAACAAATACCATTTCCCAGGAAACTATGAATTTAACAGTTAGAGCCAAGATTTTCAAAAGTAACTAGTGATTTTGGGAGCCCAACTTGAGACACCTTAAAGGGGCCAAACATTCAGAAAATGCAGAGCACTCACCTTTTGAAAGTAGGGCCATTTCAAAGTGTTTCAAGTTGGTCTCCCAAAAACTGAAGCACCCGAAATCAATCACTTGGTCTAAATTCTCTAATCAAAAATCCTGACTGGGTGTGGTGGATGCCTGGGGGAGAAAAGTTCCTGATGGCTGGGGTGAAGCAAAGGGAAACACGTGTTCTATGCTGAACCTGAATTAAACAGGGCAGGTGAGAAAGGACTTCTCTAGGGGAAGTGGGGAGAGACAAAAAGCTTCCTATTAAAAGGTTGCAGGGAGAGAGGAGAAGCCTTGCCACAGGTCAAAAGGGCTTGGTATCTCCTAAATAAATTATGCATTCATTTTGTTTGCAATAGTCTGTCTACTGGTTGCCCAAATGTTGAGCACTGTTTGTACTTCAGCCCTTGCTTTCTCGCCACACATCTGACACAATAAACTGGTAGTCTGCCAAGTGAACAAATCAGTGGGCTAAAATCAGTACAGTTTTATATTGAAGTTTTAACTCTACAAATTTAATAAAGTGCCTAACCATTTACAGTGACCTCTGCAACCACTCTCACCTTTGAATGTAAATCAGACAATTGTTAATCTTCAAAGGGTTATGTTGTAATATTTATAAGAATGCACACAGGACAAAATCCAGAAGCAACCCACTGCCCTCTTTTAAATGTTTTAAACCACAAATTAGAACTGAGTGGTTGAATAAATGGCATAATCACCACCACTTTTTTCCCAAAATGAAGATTTTCCAAGCTGCTGAGGACAAGCCATTTCTTACAAATTGCTGTTCAACTGACATTCAGATTTTCCCAACAACTGTGATTCGGTGCCTCCTGGGGGTAATTTCATCAGCAACATCAAGTAATGATGGCACCCAGCTATGATTGCCAGGAGGCATCTGCTGACACCAGGTTGAGTTCTTTTCTTCAAAAATACTTGTGGCCCCACTGCCCAAGGTGTCTTGCTTAATTTTTTTCAGAATACGACAATCATCCAACCCAGAAGCTCCGTGTCCATGAAGACAGTTCAGCCAGAATCACTTTAATGGGTGTCACAATTAATTAACTAATTGCAGGGGCAAGTTTCCTCTCTCTGCTGGAACACATGCCCTTCTCTGGATAATGATAAGCCATCTCTGCCTAAGATTTATTTTTATTCCAGAGACAGTAAAATACTTTGGGGGACTTTTGTTTGTTTGGGAGGGTGCGAGCTTTGGAATGCATCAGATTAAACCAACTGGCTGATATTTACAAAATATTTTTAGAAGGAAAATACTCTTGCTTCTCCCTTCAAACACTATCTACAAATTACTTAGATTGGTGGTTGTATGCTGCACCCTCGCCTCCAGACAATAGCTATTCGAGTGATGTCTATGCAATCACTTCCAGACAGCTAATCATAGAATTAATTTATTCTTTTACCTCTTGATTGTTGCAAATGTTTGATGCACTCATCTACATATAATTCTATTAACTCTTGGCACCAAAGGTTGTAGCAGACCTTATTGCTGGCACCTGGATTAAAATGCATCATGAATTATCAGCTGTTCTGAACGCACTGCAGAAAGCCATCATCATTCAGCTGCCAGTTTTCTTCCTCAGCAAGCTGAAGGGATGGGATGGAAAGTACGGGAGCAAGGTCAGCAGTGGGCTACACTAAGTGAGCTGGTGGATCTCAGTTTGATTCAGAGCAGAGAAGAGTCCATGTCACAAAGAGTAATTGGCATTAATTGCAGCATTGCTAGCAATCTCAGCACAGAGAATAAGCATGTGCACTGAACTATTCACCCACTTCCTAGTGTTTGTCATTTTGGAACATATTTAAGTGACATTAGTGGGGACAACACAGGGAAGCTTATATTATAACTGCCCTTACTACACTTTTCCTGTGACTAGAGGACTACAGTTCTAAGGGCTATAGATCTAGTATCTTTCACAAACAAATTCACTCAGGAAGTACTTAGTCATTGTATTACTGCACACTATTGGAGAAAAAGTCTGAAAATTAACAAAAAGTTAAAAAGAAACATAGTGCTACCTTACTGAAAAACCCTGTATTTTTAAAAGGGTCGTTTATTTCCAGTGTAATGCCAAATATGATCGAGTGAGAGATGGTTGAGCAGCAATCCTACACACCTTCTTATGAATCAAATTACTTTATGACAAAGTGTTTGCAAAACCAGACCTTCCATCGGTTTGTGAAAACATAATAAATGAGTAGAAAACTATACATTACTACATGACACTTACCTGACCCCAGACAAGTTCTCCTAGTCCAATAAATACACACCACATCCACTGGTCAAGCTGCAGAGGAGAGCAGCTGAAAGGTTTCCCACCAAACTGCACAATTACTATCTGCAGAGGAAAAATGGGAGGGAGGAAGAAACACTTTATCTCTCTTCTGAAAATGTATTTTCCCCACATTTACATGAGCTTTCGCTCTCTCTTTCAGTACACTTGTTTACATCTCACTTTGATTCAGCAAGTACATTGCTGGATGGCACATTTAAGCACACTATAGGCATTTGTTGTTTAGCAGATTTTAGTATGGGGCTGAAGTAGGGAGACCTACATTCTGCTACTTGGCATCTTATGCGTCACTAGGTGCAAGTCAGCAAAAGTAGCCTCCATTCAAAACACTTTGGGACTCCTTTTCAGAAGTGCTGAGCACCTAATCCCTATTGTGGTCAACGGAGGGTTCAGATGGCAGGAGTTTAGGACCTCTGGAAAATCAGACTCAGGCTATTTTAAATAGGGTGCCCATAAACTGACATATCCTGAATTAGACACCCAGGGAAAAGTATTATTTTAGTTTGGAATTTATATAGTGGAAGAGACCTTTCTCCAGTGTCAACATTTTAATCCACTGCTGCCAGGGCCGGCTCCAGGCACCAGCCCACCAAGCTCGGCCACAGCCGGGCTCGCCGCCCTCCCCCCCTGGCGCCCTCCCCCCGGCCACCGGGGGGAGAGCGGCGAGCCCCAGCCGGGGCTCGCCGCCCTCTCGCCGCCCTGCCCCCTGCGCTCTGGCCGCCGGGGGGAGAGCAGAGCCCCCCGCCGGGGCTCGCCGCCCTCCTCCCAGGGCTCTGGCCACCCTCCCCCCCGGCGCCCTCCCCCCGGCCACCGGGGGGGAGAGCGGAGCCCCCGCCGGGGCTCGCCACCCTCCCCCCGGGGCTCTGGCCGCTCCCCCCCCTCGTAGCGGGGGGGGCGGCCGGAGGCTTTTTTGCCTGGGGCAGCAAAAAAGCCAGAGCCGGCCCTGCTGCTATGGTTTAGATTAAATCCCAATCAGTTACAGCTCAGTCCTGAATATATTCATTTATCTATAGTCAAACTAGCCTAAAACCATATTAGTTATCGCACAAACTCCTCTAATCAAATGCAACTTGACATTCACATGTTGTATCAAATGACTGATCGAGTTCTAGATCATGTAATGTTAATTCTAGCATTTTTTCTTCAATATCTTTCCACTTGGACTGTCTTTTTAACAGCATCCTAGTGATAACTGATATGGTCTGAGGCTAGGGCGGCTGTAAATGAACACATTCAATAGTAATCTGTGAATGATTGATGGAAATGAAATCTAAAACACAGTACCAATGGAAGAAATTGGTAACGCTGGACTGGATTAAGGTTTCTTGCATAATATAT
Source organism: Terrapene triunguis (assembly GCF_002925995.2). Taxonomy (NCBI): domain Eukaryota; kingdom Metazoa; phylum Chordata; order Testudines; family Emydidae; genus Terrapene; species Terrapene triunguis. The sequence continues at coordinate 4,167,231 of NW_020664583.1, forward strand.
ATTCAAAGGTAAAAGGAGGTCATTTATGAAAAAGAAATGTTGACTTGCAGGAGAGATTGATCTTGTGGCAAACGTCTCACCATAATAAGATTTCAATTGTGCCATGTGAATGACACAGAATAAACCATTATCTAAATGGCATTTGATATAATGGGATGGAAATGTCTCACAGCACAGTGCTGACCAGGTTCATTCTGACTGATTTAGGGGAAAAAAAAATCTTACTTTTCATTAATATGCAACCTTATGAATAGCTTTGCTTGTTTTTAAGTCAGTGTATAATAGTCAGTGCTAGGTACCATACAAATCTATAAACAAAGACTGTCCCTACACCTCAGAGAACTTACTTTCTTAAGTATAAAATGAGACAATAGGTGGGACAGACATGGGGAGCACACTAAAAACAATGAGTCAAAACTGTGCAGCAGTCAGTGTCACAGATAAATACATATACTAGTATAGTAATGCCAATGACACTACAATATGGGCCAATGCCCTTTCTTCTCCTCATCTCTCTTGGACCTATGTATAAAATAGCTGTTTCCCAGCACAACACCATCCTGATTCCCAGCAAACCACTCCCTGTGACTTCTATCCCACTGTAGCTGGATTCCTCACTTTTCACTTTGAAAATCCGGTCACCCTGATGTTATATTTTTAGGACTATTGCACAGAAAATTGAAATACCAGATGCAGTTCTGCTGTACCCAGCAAATATAGCAAATACACAAGGAGCTACACATGTGTGTGTTTTTTTTTTTAACTAAACCACCCATGAAACATAGCTCAGACTAGGGATTGGCTCTGTCATACCCATACCACATCCATCCACAAGGACAGGCTGAGCTCCTGGAGATTATAGCAAAAAATGAAACTAATACAGCTGGGCTAGCAACAGCCACCCAATTAAGAACAATATAATTCAGAGCAGTTTTAGTAGGCTTCATTATGCAACATTATAACCCCCCCCCCAAAAAAAATTAAGCTCATATGACCCCCCTTCCCCTTGTGAAAGTGGACAAATTGGTTGAAAGAATAACCTTATATTACCTAAGGAAAGATTACCTGGCAGAAAGAGACACGGAAAAGCAAGCAGAAGTCAGACTGACTATGCTATGATCCTTCATTTTTCTCAAATACACAGCTCCCACTGGTCTCAGTGGCAGTTGCATGTGAATACAGTGAGCAGAAGTAGGCTCTTGGTTGTGTACAGAGACTAAGGTTTGTATTTATTTTGGAAGAGTTTTTGTTAGTGGATGGAGAGGATTGGGAGGAGTAGACAGAATCCAGCACATGAAGTCAGATCTATGAATAGCAACTCCCCTCTCCTCTCAGGTCTGGTCTATACTACCCGCCTGAATCGGCGGGTAGAAATCGACCTCTCGGGGATCGATTTATCGCGTCCCGTCGGGACGCGACAATCGATCCCCGAATCGGCGCTCTAACTCCACCAGGGGAGGTGGTAGTAAGCGCCGCCGACAAAAAGCCGCAGAAGTCGATTTTGCCGCCATCCTCACAACGGGGTAAGTCGGCTGTGATACGTCGAATTCAGCTACGCTATTCACGTAGCTGAATTTGCGTATCTTAAATCGACTCCCCCCTGTACTGTAGATGTAGCCTCAGCCAAAAGCCAGGTATGGAAACACCTGGGAATGGAAAAAAATCTTCAAGCCCCTTCCATGGCAAGGACTTTAGATTTGGTTGTGAATTAAACCCAAGTAGGCCCAGATTTCTAAGGGTATTTAGTGTTGCTCCACTCAGTGTTGCAAGGCCTAGGTGACTTAGGAGGCTAAGTCTCATTTTCAATAACACACACTGAGGGCTAGACGCACAATGGGATTTAGGTGCCTAAACTGCCACTTTAGTCCCCTTCATCCACAATTTAGATCTTCAAAACTCCTGCTCAGCCGCTGCCTAAAGTTCCTAGGCAACTCAGTATTTCCTGGAGAAGTCCCCGTGGTACCTACATGTCTCCTGATGGGCAAGGCTAGTCCTGATGCACAACTCCTCACATGTGCCTATGTCCCAGTGGGATTCACAACCCAGGCTTTCTCCCACCTACCTCACCTGCCGGGCCCAATCAGAGGCCTGCCCAAAACACAGCTGGTGTGGAGCTGTTGCCCTCTTTTGCTCAAGAGCAAAATACTCCACATGTTTAGAGCATTCACCCAAGATGTTGGAGATCTGGATTCAATTCCCTTCTCTAACTGATGTGGAGCAGGGACTTGAAGCCAGGTCTCCCCTCTGCCAGGTGAGGGTCTTAAACATCTCCAGGCTATAGAATCGCTCTCTGGCCCACTGCATATTCAATTATTTTTATAAAAGTGGAAATGCTTCAACAGGAGAGATTGAGAGAGACCTAAAATACTTTACAGCCCAGGGGTTAGGGAGATCTCCGGGAATACGGGGGATTATAGATTCATAGATTCTAGGACTGGAAGGGACCTCGAGAGGTCATCG
>NW_020664583.1:4170090-4210335 GCF_002925995.2 Terrapene triunguis
AAACTTCATCCTGTTTAACTCAGACCATTTCTCCAATTTGTCCAGATATTTAGGTGCCTAAATATCTTTAAATAGCAGGCCCTTAGTGACTTTGTGTAGCTGCAGCATTCCCCACAAAGGGCTTACCAGGTGATGTTTGGCCTAGGACTGTACAGCGGAATGGCTGATGTGGGACTAAAAGAATGACACCAGGGGAAAGAGAAGTTTTCTGCAGTGATAGCCCAGCATGAAATAGATTTGGCTATTAGTGAAGAATACTCTAGGGCAGGGGTCGGCAACCTTTCAGAAGTGGTGTGCCGAGTCTTCATTTATTCACTCTAATTTAAGGTTTCGTGTGCCGGTAATACATTTTAACATTTTTAGAAGGTCTCTTTCTATAAGTCTATATTATATAACTAAACTATTGTATGTAAAGTAAACAAGGTTTTCAAAATGTTTAAGAAGCGTCATTTAAAATTAAATTAAAATGCTGATCTTACGCCACGAGCCTGCTCAGCTCGCTGCCAGCCTGGGTTTCTGTTCACCTAGGCCTGCAGAGGTCTGATCAGGGCCTGTGGCGGGACCCCAGACCTGGGGGGGCGGGGTGTTTCAGGGGTCAGGGCAAAGGGATGGGGTGTATGTGTGTGGGGGGGGGGTTCAGAGATCAGGGCAGAGGGCTGGCGGCTGTGGGGGGTGCAGGGCAGAAGGTTGGGTGAGTGTTGGGGTGTGGGGGGTTCAGGGCAGAAGGCTGAGGGAATGGGGGGTTCAGGGCAGAAGGCTGAGTGTGTGAGGGGTTCAGGGCAGAGGGATGGGTGTGTGTTGGGGTGGGGTGGGGGTTCAGGGCAGAAGGCTGGGGTGCTCGGCTCGTGGGGGTGCTCCCAGCCCCCTGCCCTGAGCGGCTCACAGCAGGGGGCTGGAAGGGATATGCCCTGTTCCACCCTCTTCCCCCAGGCTCCATCCCTACCTCTCTTTGCGTCCTCTACAGAGCTGTGTGCACGCTGCCACTCTTCCCCCTCCCCCTCGCTAGGGCCATCAGCTGATTGGCGCAGGGACGGAGAGGAGGAGGGGCAGGAAAGCACCACACTGGGGGAAGGAACGGGGAAGGGGGGAAGCTTGGCTGCCGCAGAACCAAGCTTCTGCCTCCTGCCCCCGCAGGGGAGAGCAGTGGGCGGGGGGGCCGAGTGGGGCTGGGGGCCGGGACCGTGGCAGGGAGCTGTGTGCCACGTAAAATCGGCTCGCGTGCCATGTTTGGCACGCATGCTGTAGGTTGCCGACCCCTGCTCTAGGGATATCTGATGGACCTCTGGATCCCAGCTGACATGAAGGAAATGGGTCAATGCTTGCACCCATTAACAACAAACCAACTTGTTCATCCCTACTATGGACAATAGTAGTAAATAAGTGTAAAAAGTTATTTGCTACCATTGGTTAATGATAATGCTATTAATAATCTCCATGGAAAATAATGAGACTTCTTGTTTCAACAAATCAGTTACTCATTGTAATTAACCATACTTCTTATAAATCTTAACCATAAGTGCTCTTGTGAAAAAGTAACATACTATACTCTGTTTAGCGTGCTTTTACTAGGTTTGTAAATATTAAGTGTTCTAAATTATCATTACTGATAGAAGCAGTTATTTTGATTAAAGCAGAATAGGTCTGATACAGGATGAATGAGCGTTTGGATTGATAAGAGACAACCATGGCCACAAAAGCATTTGATTTTCCAAAGAACAAAGACAGAAAAATTGTACATTTCTGATGAATAGTTGCTATTTCTTGCATGAATGATTACCTGTACAGCAAATGTACCCAGTACAATAGTGCAAAATATAGGGTTTCTAAAAATGCCATCAAAAACATTCCTCTCGCCGTGGATTTTGCGTGCGTTGATTTCATTGAATAGCTGCATCATGACGAAGGTATTGAAGATAATGGTGTAGTGCTCAGAAGGAGGAGAGTGGAGTGGTGCATTCCGACCACTGTCAATCTTAAACATTTTTTCACCTTAATGCAAAAAAGAATAAAAAAGTTTGTTTCTGCTATCAAAAATTCAGCCTCGACTTTATGTTATATTGCCATTCCCGCTCATGGGCTGCCTCCTCGGTCTTGTGTTGTTTTGTTTTTGTTATTTTTTAGCAGCATTGCTTCCACAATTACTACATAGGCAGGCATAGTTCCCAACTCAGTGAGCAAAGAAATACAGAATTCCCACTGTGAAGCTTCATAATGTTGACTATTATCCAGTGACTCAATGTACCAGCTCAAATGATTTTTGGTAGGGTTTTTTCTCCCACCAGGTAGGAACGACTCTAATGAGTCATTTCTTTTATCTCATTTACTCAGAGCTGGAGACTTGTTGACACTGCATTTGCCATTTCTAAAACAATTAGCAGCAACCATCCTTCAACAGTCTCTGCATATTACTTTCTAATTATTCTTGACAAGTATTCAAGGATATTAACTAAAAAGAACAGCAGCTACCACCACCCGATTTTAAAATGATTTGTTTTTGTCCATTTGTCTGTTAATCTACTTTGTAAGCACCTAATAGGAGATCATACTATTATTTAGATAACTGAAAATTGATTGTCAATATTAAAAAAGCAACATTTTGTACAGCATGAACAGTAATTGTAGAGGTTACATAACACTTGGAAATACATCTACACACAGGGCCACTTTACTTATTCACTATATGTATACATGTCACAATTCTTAACACATGTATATCTATATATAAAAAGAGACCCTTAGAATAAGGGCAGAACATTAATCTGTATGAGTAAAGAATAGAGATAAAATAAATGTAAAGGGGGAATTTTGCTCTGCAGCAAACTTTAACAAACATTTGTTTATACCAAACATCATTCATTGGACAATATTTTTCCAGGCTCTCAGTGGTGTTACTGTTTGAATGAGAGGCTTCCACCTCACAAACAGTTATAGATCTGAGAGAACTGCAGTAAGGTCATATTCTATCAGTAGAGTCATGAGAGAACTGAACTTTGCCTTTGATGTTTGAGCAGCTCCAGTGAAAATCAATGGGAACTGTGTGCATGCATCCAAAGGAAGACTTTGGCCTATAGTCTTTTGACTTAAAAAAGTTGTGATAACATAAATGTAGCATTATAACTTTACTACGGGTGTGATGCTGAAGATAGAGCTGAGACTTTTAAACACAGATTACATGGATATGTATAATCATTACCAAAGACTTCAAACCAAATAATGAAGACCATTATGAAAGGCAAATGGATTTATGCTTAAATCTGATTGAATTTTTTCCTTGACAGGATTATCCATAATTAAATCTTCAAAAATTCCATTTCACTGCATTACTTCATTCCAAAAACAGGACCTGCTGCTACCATGGAATAGAAGTAGATAAGGTTGCATCTAAGTTTCCATTGCCCACTCTTCTCCCAAGGCCACTAGAAACATACCAGCTTTAAAATTTGGTAGGTCAGGCCTGGGACCAAGATAAAATTTTTCTGTGCAGCAGTTTAACTGAACAGGACAATGGCTTCTAGATTTATGACACTCTAAAAATAGAGGCAATCCGTGTTCAAACACACGTGTAACATATTTATTGCCAACTTATAGCAGCAAAGGGAAAGGAGGAGGAGAGAGAGAAGGAATTTGATTTGCTGAACTCTTGTACAGAAGATCGTTGATCAGAGTCCAGTTTAAACAGTTAGCTTATGAATCTGGAACTGTAGATTACTGGCCCTGGGAAACTTAGTATAGCATATCAAATGATTCCTAAGATTTCACTAAAAAAAAGTATCTAGCCCTTTACCTTATCTTTACCAAATTGTTAATCTGATTGCTAGGAAGCTTATTGGAAAGGAAAGAAGCACATTTTCTTTTTACCATGTAGGATACAGCTGAGCCTCCTGAAGCTCCCAAGGGAGCCTACTGCTGCATTTCCTAAGGCTCTCAGGAAATGGGGTGGGCTGTACGCCTCCTCAGAAATGTGAAGGGGACTGGAGAGCCTCCTGAGGCTCACTATGTGTGGGGGGCAAAGGTTCTTCTCTCCTGCAGGCCTTCAAGAGGGGTCCTTCTCTCAGCCTTGGGAGGCTCACTGGAGGGCCACCTATAACTCCCATAAAGCATACAGGATGTTTGACTTTCAGATGTACCTATTATGAAGGCTCATGTGCATAGTTTAGATAGTCATAGGCTGACACGCTTATTAGGCTTTCTAGGGGCCATCAGAATCCTCCTGCAAACATTAGGTACTAGTTGGGGGACATCTCCCCTTCTCACCCCAACCTCAGAAACTTATCAGGCTCATTGTAGGCCGCTCCTTTGCTTTAACAGGCTTGTCAGCCCCCCTAGCATCCAAAATAGGCTCATAGCTGCAGGGAGGAGCCTGGCCCTCCTAAGGCTTGTACATATATGAATGTACATTCATAACAACTTACTAGGGAGTGTATTACATAGCCTGTAATTACAAATTATGTATTACAAAGACATAGATTTCAGGCCATCAACATCAGTTAAAATATTAGACAAGTTCATGGAGGATAGGTCCCTCAATGGCTATTAGCCAGGAAAGTCAGAGATACAACCCCATGCTCTGGGTGTCCATAAGTCTCTAACTGACAGATGCTGGGAGTGGACGACAGGGGATTGATCACTCAATTGCTCTGTTCTGTTCTTTCCCTTTGAAGCATCTGGCATCGGCCACTGTCAGATGACAGGATACTGGGCTAGACGGACCACTGGTCTGACCCAGTATGGCCATTCTTATGACATATTGTCATGAACACAGTACATGAGCCCCAAGTGTTAATTATTATCATCAGCCTCTTGAACAAATGCACTAATTGACATAGAGGAAGAGTGGCTATTATTCTTCCTGGGTTATTCCTTGCAATGAAAAACGGTCCTTTTCTCCCCTATATCTCATGTCCCCAAAGACCCCATTCTAGAAGAAAAGCATTCACCATCAGTAAAACCTGAATTAGTGTAAGACCACGGTTAGAGGGCTGAAATAATAAATTAGCCAATTTTTTTCCTTCCAACAGTCACAGGTGTTAAATCCCAGAATGGAGTCTATTGTCTGGTCTAAACAGATTCTAATTACTCGCTTGTTTGTCTAGATTATCCAGACAATAGCATTTATCATGGAAGAACACTGAACAATATTGTCAGTTCCCAAATTGAAGTGGCTTTTTGTACCAGCATAACTTGAATCTGTACATTTCAGATTCAACAGAAATAAAATATTAAGTTTCCTAGTGAAGAGGACAAGGCTTGAAATTTGAGCTTAGAAACAGACTGACCAGTTTGGTTAACACCCATACTGACCTAAACCTTTCCCAATGCCTTGAACCTACACTTTTCTTAATATTCCAAAAAGGTAGATTAAGCAAATCCCACATTTTTACCAAGAAGATATGAAAAGTTCCAGAATGACCCCTTACATCCCATCACCCTCCAAATGGGGCTGTTCCATCTCCCCTTATCTGTTTTGGTCCCACCGCATGGCTCAACACCTTGGGCATGTCTCGGGTGAGCCCTGACTAAAGCTTAATGCAAATGTTTGGTACTTTGGAATAATCAGTACAGCAAGCTACAGCAGAGACCTAAAGTGAACAAAAATATGTTTTGTTTATCTTACCAACGAAGAGAAGCGTAAAAATGAGAATTAGCTGGTAGACAGCATGGCCCAGAATGTTCTTCATCATGGTACGTGATATAAGAGGCTTGTTTCTGCCATATGGTCTCCTTAGCAGTAGAGACTCTGTAGGGGGTTCAGTGGCCAGAGCAAGAGAAGCAAAGGTGTCCATAATTAGATTGACCCACAGCATCTGCACAGCTTTCAGTGGAGAGTCCTTAGGAGACAAAATAAAATATAATGTGTTTCTTTGTTTTGGTTTGCTAAAATGATCATTGTCTCCACCATTTCTTCCTTTCACACTCAATGTCTTATTGTGCTATTGCGAGGCAGTAATAGCAGAAAGGGTATGGAGCTGAGCAAAGATGAACAATCAGATTTATCGCCAATCATTTCAGCCAGCAGCATTTGCATCCAGACACCTTATTTAGCATCACATTAATCCCATCTGAATAATTTGATTATACAATGTACCATAGCACCTTACCCCATGGATTGTTTTTAAATTGTTTAGAAGTCAGGTTTGGGTGACTAAATATTAAAGACTATCAGAAAATATGTTTTCCTGGGTGGGGACAGAAAAAAACCTATATTAAAACAATTTAAAATATTATCAAGTTTAATGTGAATTTATATCTAAGTTATGTCTACAATTTGCTGTAGTACACACATTGTGTTGCCTGAAATTGATCAAAATCTTGGAACATTTCAATGTGAGATTTTCATAAATTCAAATTTTATAGTTTATTTTATTTTTAAACACAGAAATAAACTATGTTATACAGCTCAGATTTGAACTGAATGTACTCAACATCCTATTAAAAGCAAGTAGGGAAAGAGAAGACTGATTCATCACAGGAAGAGTCATTAGGAACTATGAAGCAGAATGTTCATGCTCTTCATCAAAAAATATTCACAGGACACCCAAACATCAGCATTACTACCAAAGTGTTAATAGATTTTGGTAGGATTCGGTATTTATTTTCCAAACTAGATTAGCAACCACTAGAAGGAGCTATTTGCTCATTTAATCCAAGATGGAGACAGCCTAAGGTCACACCATATAGGGCTTTAGATCACATTACAAACAAACCAACCAACAAAAAACCTAATACAGCTCTCAGGTGAAAAGTAAATGACAAAAAGAAATATATATTAAATTGCAGTTTGGCTAATGATCCGTTCTCAGTAACTGTACCTCACTGGACCAATTGTAATGACATGTAATTGTGTTTGCTTCTAAGAGCCATAGCAAGGAAGAAAGAGGTAGATTTTTTTTCTTGGAACACATATGAATAATTCTAGTTCCTGTGCCTTTAGTGTGAATCTGAAATAGATATCATTAGTGAAATCTATTTTCAGACTCAGAGAGAGAGAGGTACTTTATTCATATCAGGGATGGGTAAGAGAATTCTCAAAAATAATATGAGATAACACTCTGACATTTTATCACATAACAGGGATAACTTACGCAGGGGTTCTCAAACTGGGGGCTGGGACCCCTCAGGGGGTTGGGAGGTTATTACATGGGGGGGGTCGAGAGCTGTCAGCCTCCACCCCAAAACCACTTCACCTCCAGCATTTATAATAGTGTTAAATATTTTAAAATGTGTTTTTAATTTATAAGTGGGGGTCGCATTCAGAGGCTTGCTGTGTGAAAGGAGTCACCAATACAAAAATTTGAGAACCATTGACTTACAGTGTGAAAGTTTGAAGATCACAGTATTGTCGTTATGCACCATATATTTTTACCATTGTGCATAGGTGAGACAAAGGAGTGTCAGAATAATTTACAGACTAAAATAAATACCATTAAAAACACTTGTTTGAAACCTGCACTTTTCTTGAGAGATGTAAATGTTTATTTTTAATGAAGCCTTCTCAAGCTTTTATATCAGTTTCAATACCAAGGAGCAATTGCTGTTAAAGACAGCACTTGGAGACAAACTGTAAATGTTTTGCTCTCTGTGTTGGCTTGAAATTAGTCTTGATCTCACTGGGGACACAATACATTCATTTTCCTGCAAATAAATAAACGTGCATTTAAAAAATTCTTTTGTTGCAGACTGTATTTAAAAAACAATGTTGAGGTTTGGCCTACTCGAGGCGTGGGGGAGGGTAGGGGAGGGGGAGGCAATCTACTGCTTTGGCACAAGTTGGGCATGCTAGGGAGCAGAGAGGGATTAGCCAAGATTAGTCAAGATTCTTGACTTCCTGGCCATGGGCAGCATTAACTGGGCTTATCAGGAGGAGAAATCAGTTTAGCCAGCTGATATGCAGCTCCAGCAATAGGAAGTGCCTGTATTTTAGGGATGGGGGTGTAAAGTTAAACAAAGGATAAGTAGGATTAACTAGGTCCCAGATTTTGTGGTTTTACCAACGTGGAATGGCCCAAAGCAGTGGTGACCTTATGCTAAGATTTCACCATCATGGCTTACAGACTCCTAGTGCTGAGGTACCTAATATACATAGAAAGGGAGAAACACAATCAGGTTTTTACTGAAGAATTTGCCTCATCCTATTTTCACATTTTGTATGGTTAACAAGAGCGCTGCACAAGTATTTTCTGTTTGGAGATAACTTTAGAAGCTGGATTGCTGCCTCAAGTGTTCATCCCCACATCAACGAAAATTACATCTGTACATTATTCATAATAAACAGTCATGTGGGCAATAGCCAAGGCCTCAGATATTCCTATGAATAATGTTACAGGTAGTTCCTCTCTTTGACCCATCTTCACACAAGTGTAACCAGACGTCATCAGCTTGGGCAGCAACACGTTCTCACCAGTTCACTGTGCCAATCACCCTGAGTTCCTAAACTGCCTCTAATAATTACCAATTATCTGCAGTGCTGCACAGCTCAATCAAGTGTAAAACCTCGTTCTAAGCCCAAGTCCAAACATTAACGCATGTTAGTTTGAGCAGCCAGTGTCATGAAATTTCCACTGCAACTCTACCTGGTTTTTGATTAGTTAGTGGAAACTAAAGAAAATGTCTATCAGACATGGAGTTTAGTCTTCCATTATAGTTTTTAGTCTTGTTCTGACTCTATGCAGCACTAGAACAGGTAAGTGGCATTCAAGCTTAATGTTCTTTTGGCAGTCTCTGGCCACTGACTAAATGGCCAAAGAATCCTTTGATCTCGTAGGTGAAGTTCAAAATAATACATCATCATGTAGCCTCCAACGATTGTTGGGAGGAAAGATGTTCACATTGCGATCCACCTGAGATCACCACTTACTTGTCAAGTTCTTTTCCATTTGACCTTGGAAAAGGTTACTATTTGCCTAAAGGTAAAAGTCTCTCATATCAAATGATTTTACACTTTATCTTGGAAAACACTTAAAGTACAAATCACAAGAGGCTGGCAATAAACCACAAATCTATTGTGACACATACAGCCTCACAAATTTTAGAGCTTGTTATTTTTGAGTTAAGATGACAAGCTGTAAGGGGATAGAAAGGTGTTGTTATCCTTACCTTTTAATTCCCATTTGTCGCTCAGCACACACAAACACTTGCCTACATTAGCCACAGTCCCATTAAAGAGGCTTTTCTGCAAAACTTTTGAAACATTCTCTAGGTACAAACATTTTTGCTGCTAGTCCTATTAGATATAAGTTTAACAGAAGCTGCCCAGTCCGTTAAATTCTACTTGCATACTTCATGATATTTACTTCCAACCTTCAGGTGATCAGTACAGTCTAATTCTATTTACTGTGCAGTATTATTAACCAAAAGCACAGAAGACTCCTAAATTGTTAGGATTTGTCAAATGCTGCTGTTTAGAATGCTAGAGTGTATCAACACTAAGTAACATGCAAAGTAATACCTTATAAATTTCTGAAGTATCTTTCATCCTCATTATTCAGGAGTTGAAGTGTATAGTGACAGCTGTACTTAAGATAGTGCATCATTTTTAAAGTGCTTTTTCAAGTACTTTTAATTTTTGCCAAATGTTTAGCCTTTTCAGCTAAGACTTTCAAGGCTAAGGCTCTGCCAAAATATGTATTCTGTTTTAAAATCCAAGTAAAACTCATTAATTTTTGAGTATGAAGTGTTTAAAATATACTCCTTTGCATTTTTTTTTAAATGTAACCTTTTACAAACAACCACAAAGCCTCAACTATTTGAGGTAGAACTAGAATTTGGCACAGAGATACACCTTAGCTTGGACATTTGCCTTATGTTGCTCCAGTAAAATTCTGTTTTGATTTGCCTGAGGTGTATTTAAAGATTATTTCGTGCATGAACAGATTTTTTTAATAATTAAAAAAAATAATGTCCCAGTGTTTTCTTGCCACTGTATTTGCCTAGGTAAGTAAGTTGCATGAAATTTTGGGTCTTGGAAGGGATGTATGGAATTCCATGGGATAAATGAGAGTATGGAGTCCTGTCTCCAGGGCCGGCTCTAGGCACCAGCACTCCAAGCATGTGCTTGGGGGGGCAATTAACAAGGGGCGGCACTCCAGCTCCTTTTCCCCCCCCCCACCTTGGGGTGCAAAAAGCCGGGAGCCGGCCCTGAGTGGAGGTGAGCTGCGGCAGTGGGGTGTGCGGGGAGTGCCGCAGGAAGTAACCCGGGGGGGGGGCAGAGGAACCGGTCTCTCTCCCCCCAGCTCACCTCCACTCCACTGCCACCTGCTCCCCCGAGCGCAACGCCACTCCGCTTCTGCCCCCTCCCTCCCAGGCTTGCCGTGTGAATCAGCTGTTTTGTGGCAAGCCTGGGAGGGAGGGGAGAGAAGCGGAGCAGTGGCGGCGCGCTCAGGGGAGTGGGCGGAGCGGAGGTGAGCTGCGGCGGTCGGGGGTGCGGGAAGGGCCACATGAAGTAACCCGGGGGGGCTGAGGAACCGCTCCCCCCCCCAGCTCACCTCTGCTCCATTGCCACCTGCTCCCCCAAGCCCGCCATCTCTTGCCTGGGACGGGAGGGAGGGGTAGGAGGGGAAATGCGGCGCACCCAGGGGAGGAGGCGGGACCAGGGATTTGGGGAAGGGGTTGGAATGGGGCGGGGAAGGGGCGGAGTTGAGGCAGGGCCGGGGGGCACGGGACTTTTTTTTGCTTGGGGTGGCAAAAAACTTGGAGCTGGCTCTACCTGTCTCGTTCAGTGCACAACAGTTCATAGTGTTTCAGGCAGGGCTTCACAAGAATCTCTTGCTCACTGAGAAAGCTGTACACTGAATGAGCCAAGGCCTCTACACCTGGTGTCCGGAGAATGAGATGAGGACGTATGAGTCTGGACCTCATTACTTTACTGAAATCAGTAGCTTTAGTTTAACAAAGTAGATCTGGATGCGCAGAAAGGATGGTGTGTAGTAAATTAGCCACGGTGCGTCCAGATGCCAACCACACTTAAAGCGCAGGCTGGACAGTCCACAGTGAATGAGGCAAGGAATAAACAAACTTGAAAGGGAGGTGTAATAGAGTGGCATGCCCTATACGGACCAGAGACCTCAAGACAGCTATCCCCATCCAATTAGTCTTGCCTGCCACTCTTGGGATGGGGTTTGGGGTTTAATTACCAGAACCAGTGAGATACAGAGAATCTGATTCCTCCATAAAGAGCAACAGGAAGCTGCAGAGAGGGGAGCAAGGGAAGGAGAAAATCAGAGTGAAATTAGAATGAGAGACTTCAGCAGAGGCCAAGGCAGGGAATGGCTGCTGGGAGTGAGTCTTCAGGGAAAACGCCCCAGGCAGACACTCCCCCAGTGGGAAAAGATGAGGAGTACAGACCTGCTGGAGATTTGAGAACTTAAATTTGGGAAATATTTTGTTACGTTAATAAATCCAGCCCCCAGGAGGGGTGTGGCTGAGCCAATGAAGAGATTATTTTGGTAGCTTGATTGAAAAGTGGGGGAATGCTTGTAATGATGGCAAGTGGTCAGGACCTCCATTTTGCATCATCTGAAAGACTCTTTTGGCACTAGAGTTTTCTTTTCTGACTTACCAAGGCATTTGTTTCGTATTCAAGAGAAGAATGCTATCTATTATGCATCATCTCCTGCAGCACCTCAATGCTCCTATAAAGTCTCATTTAATTGCTGTCCATGACTACTATCCTACAGTTGGACCTTTGTATCAATTTGTAGCCCCATTGACATCACTGGGACTCCATGGGGATAAGAGTCTACTACCTGTGCAGTGCAGATGCAATTGCCGGATCAATGCTTATAGGTCATTTATTGGATCTAATAAGCCCAAAGCCATATGGCTGCAGGCTACATGCTGAATGATAGAAAATTAATTAATATGGGGATTCATCTTGTCTATGCCTTCTTTAAACAGAAATGCCAAAAGCCCTGAGTTAAATCAAAACCAAAATCTTTCATACTCAGACATCGACATTTGTAATCTTGTGTGGAAGTGCTGAATTGCAGGGAATTTTATGAGAGAGAAAAATAGTGCAAAAGAGACACCAGTGTCTAATTATCAGTTTTCTCATTCTAGATCAGATGAAATATTATGGAAAGTAACTTATTACCATAAACCCGAATGTTAACCTAAGAATACAATTATATTCTGTATGTACAGCAGGGACAAAATATCTGTGTAAAACAGAGTAAAATGTGTAGGAAATGTTTGCTGTATAGGCAAGCCCTTGTCAAGGTCACTGAAAGCTATGCTTGTGTTTTGAAAACAATGGTTTTTAGTTATCTTTATCTGTTAATAAGAATTTAAATATTTCAGTCAAATTAATATTTTAAGACTAGTGTAAAGTTTTAGTTGTACCTATAAATGTGCAACCTGGCTACTGTACTTAAGATTTTTCAATACGGTCATACATTTTGTATCAGAGCTATTTTTATAATAACCAGAGGGTACAGTATGTTCCCTAACGCAATTTTTGGTAATATTTCAGTTATAAGAGGCAAACACACATAATGCTCTTTCACAGAATAGAAACTTTGAGTCTGAAAGTCAACATAAAAATGTAGCTTCTTCAGGCAAGTTCCTTGTTGCATGAGATGGAAATAAAAGCTGCTTCAGATTGTCAGGAATCAGGAAGTTAAGTGTAAACATGGCCACATCTCAAATCAACTGCAGTATATTTGCAACAATTTCTAATCTATGTTTTTAATTTCTCTCTCTTGGGGTTTGCTATTTTATTGTAGAACTAAACAATTTCATATAGATTTATTTTGATAAAAATGTATTAACCTTGGGAGATGAGTTTATTTTTAACAGAATGGTTGCACATTCAAAAGTATATAACTGTGGGAAATGAGAATGAAGGAGCAGGGAAGATTTTAGTTACAGATCACTTGGGCAAAACTGTTCTTCATTATGTATTTTTAGGGCCTGGTTCAATTCCTGTTGGAAGCCAACGAAAACTCTCCCAATGTCTTCAATGGAAGTTGAACAGAGTTCTTGGACTGGTGGGGGGGGGGAAACAATCACAGAGCATGCTCTGTGCACAATTTTCAAACATTAGTCATTTGTTTATTTGAAAAAAAATCTATTTTCAAACACAACAAATTAACTACCCACACAATTATGTTTGAGTTATCCAAGAACAAAAAGGAACAACATTATTTAAGAAGTGGGTTACATTTTCTTTCAAGCTCACAAAGTAATTGAAAATTGCTGGAGACCAAGCATGAGAAATTTAATCCTACAAAAACTGTTTTGGGGAAGGAGGGGAAGTAATGACCGAATGACTGAAAATAGGGATTTAAAAGGAAATGGCCACCTCAACTTCAACCACAGCATCAGCAACATGATGCTATAATCATTTGTTTTCTATAATGATTGTATTTTCCTCTTCTCTTTAGGTACCAGCCATTATCCCTTAATGCTAAATATTCTCTCAATATGCTTTGAAATATTCCTGAAGGGAAAAGGCCGTCACCTAATCTCTGCCTCCTCCCCATCCACAATATTTCCCTTCCTCCCACCCGTCCATAGGATCAATTGTGCCTATAAGGCATACCCAAAGTAGGGATGAATACGGAGGTGCACCAGCATTTGGCAGGAGAGCAAGGAGACTGTTGCTACTTTGCTTCCCTTTGACAGGATACAACAGGCATTTCACCTGACTAAGGTAATTTCCACTGGCTCCTTTAAAGTCATTCCTGTTTCCTCTGGTGAATGGCCCTATGATCACACAGTCCTTGTGCCCAGAGGAGCCAAATGAACACAGTTGTGTCCAGTCCCTGTGAAGGTGCTCACCAGGGCCAGTGGGGATGACTTGAGATCTTTCCACACCTTGCCAAGTACAACTGAGACCCGAGAATTCAGAAGAATAAGTTGAAAGGAGCTTAACCTCTCGGCTTAATGGAGAGACCAGGTCTCAAGTTTCACATAACGATTCCATGACTGCAATGTAAGCGTACTCCTGAAGTGTAGCTAATGACTTATTCATTGCTTTGCTCATAGGTGTGTGTGTCAGAGATGGAATTTACCTGTAGTGACAGACATGTACATTTGTGTAATGGACAGTAAGGGGAGCTGCGACGTTCTCACAGGTGTGCATTTCTTCTATCCGGCTTAGGTGTTTGTAACAGCACCCCTTCTCCAGTATATGCCGTTCTTGAGCATTGTTATTTTAGGGATGTGGTGTAAAGGCTGCAGCAATGTCCTTTGCTTTTTAATATTGGAGGAAGAAAACCTGCATGCTCCACTAGTTATACACACTCCCCTGCCCCTTGCTGAACAAAATGAGACAATCAAAAGGAGGTATGCTTATGAAAAAGTGGTGATGTTGAAGTGAAGCAGCGTTCACTTTGGTTTGGCTTTTTTTGTGTGTGTTTGGTGAGATAGGTACATACGTAGCCTTGCATGTTAGTTGTGGCTAGGGCTGCATCTTAGGGTACATCTACGTGGCAAAAAAACCAGAACCCGCAGCATGGTCAACTGACTCATTCCCACTTGGGCTGGAGCCCAGGCTTTGAAACCTGATTTATGCTTAGAGATCTTCCAAACACAGCCATTAACACACCTATGAATATGTAGATCTCTGCTGTGAGGAGGAGGAGGAGGAGGAGAGGCACAGAAAACAAACATTTAAAACACATCAGATGTCTTGGTCCTTTTAAAGGGTGAGTAGAAAAGTTAGGCAGGGTATCTGAGCAAGTGACAAGTACTTTGCTGAATAGGGTGACCAGATGTCCCAATATCATAGGGACAGTCCCAATATTTGGGGTTTTGTCTTATATAGGCACCTCTTAACCCTCACCCCCATCCCAATTTTTCACACTTGCTGTCTGGTCACCCTATTGCTGAATAGCACAAAGCTGTTGATTTTTGCTCCATTTCTCACAACGGATAAGGTTCAACAAGGTTGCTAAAATAAGATGTAAATGAGAATAGTGATATTAGCAATTAGAACAGATTATTCTGGGGAAAAAATTAGTCAGAAAGACATTTCTGTGTCTGATTTTTTTTTGTTTTTAGTTATTTGAATCAGAAAATACAAAGCACCAAAATGTTTCCTTTATTTTTAGTTGAAAGTTTCCCTGTCTGGATTACTTCTAAATGACAGTGCTGCCATCTTGAATGTGCCAGCAATCGCAGTCCAATCAAAAGTAATACTTCTGGGAATATCTGTATGACTGATAAAATGCATGATTCCAGATGTAACTCTGACATGTAACTAATGATTCCCAAACTTATTACCCAGAAAAAAATGCATGCTAACAATACTGTAGAAATTAAGAATATAATGGTGACCAGTTGAAAGCATCTGTTGAAATTGAGTATTTGGCTCTTTGGATTATCAAGCAGTCCAGTATCCCTGCTTCATGTCATCTCTGCGACTCAGCTTACCTGTGTAATACATGCCCCAGTGAAAGCCACAATCACAGCCACAACGTTAACAGTAAGTTGGAACTGTAGGAACTTGGAGATGCTATCATAGACGTTACGGCCCCACATTACAGCCTTCACAATGCTACTGAAATTATCATCCGTCAAGATAATATCTGAGGCTTCCTTTGCAACATCAGTACCCGCAATACCCTGGAAAAAATGTGCAGAAAATTATAATAAAAATTAGTTATGGGAAAGAAAAAGCAGTAGTTAGAAAACAGATCTTTGGACATCCCTTCCCACTGCACATTTATGCTTTGACCACAGAATGAAGAAATAATATTTGGTGAGTACATGCAGTGTCTTGGACATGTTGGATAATAGGTTTGTTGGTGTATGCCGATAGAGAGCAAGGGAACACCTTGTGATGAGCTATTTGAGTATTTTATGATAGCAACTGATGCTGAATAAGGAAGCGAACATCCATGTGTCACTGGAGTTCTGATGTTTTTTTTTAAAATATGCATATATAGAATTGCCAGTACAAACTGGAATTGCACAGCTCAAATTGAATTCAGCATCTATTATGCCGTCAATTTCTTATGTTTTCAGATGCTGTTGCAGTAGTGCCACAAAATGTTGGGGGACTAGTAAATTGTATTTGGGGGTGGATTTTTACCAAGTCAAAATAATGTCTTATTAAATTGGAGAGTGTTCTTCCTGCTCCACCTTGCTATCACGCAGAACACTGAATGCACTTTCCTCTACTAGCATCCACATTCTGCATATTTTCAATATTTATTTTGAGAAGATTCTTCCAAAAATCAGCCAAGCGAAACTCCTCTGTTTATCACAATGTGTAATAGTGGATTCTGAAACTGCATTAAAACTGTTGACGTACTGATTACAGCCATTTCCAGAAAACAGAAACTTTTCCACATGCTTCTCGCTTCACTAAATGAACAATCACTGGACCATTTCACTTCATGTGTTATATAAACAGAAAAACTCCCTTTAAGCAAATCTATGATGCAAATAAAGTGACAATTGTCTATGTTCAGGGTCATACCATTGCAAAGCCAACATCGGCTTTTTTAAGTGCTGGTCCATCATTGGTTCCATCACCAGTCACTGCAACAACCTGCCTCTGCTCCACCTGCGTGCTGTCAATAATACCTGCAAAATATATCGACGATACATAGAATATTCACCTTCAGAATAAGAGGCTCCATTCTGAAGCAAAATATCTGGCTGACGTGTCATGGACCCCCACGGAGAATACAGATTTAGTTCCCAGGGAAAACAACGTAGTAAGCCATGTCATAGAATCATAGAATCATAGATTATTAGGGTTGGAAGGGACCTCAGGAGATCATCTAGTCCAACCCCCTGCTCAAAGCAGGATCAATCCCCAACTAAATCCCCAAATGGCCCCCTCAAGGATTGAACTCACAACCCTGGGTTTAGCAGGCCAATGCTCAAACCACTGAGCTATCCCTCCCCCGATGTAAGTGACTCCTGCCATCGTTACGGAGGATCATATGGGGACTGATCCGGCACCCAATAAAGTCATTGGCAAAACTCTCATAAGTTTCAATAGGAACAGGATCAGCCCATTATGTGCTTCCTTGTGAAAGATGAAGCTTTCTACTATTTGAAATCTGGTTTCCCAATAGAATCCATTGAGGCTCCAATCCACTGAGGCCCCATTAACTGTAATGGGACTTGAGTATGTGTTTAAGTGCCTTGCTGAATGAGGACAGACTTAAGCAACAACTTAAGACAGACATACGTGCTTTCCTAAATCCAAGCCTTCATTGGCACATCTGATTTTTTGGGATGTCTCCAGGAAAGTTTAGCCTACAGACCAAAACAGCAGTGATGACTGCTATTTTCTGGAGCTATATTAGGATTTTCCTGAGACATATTCAGCTTTGCCAAGTACCGAAGTGACGAATAAAGCAATATCAACTAAATAAAAAAATTCTGAAGTAATATATTTTAGTATACTAGAAGTACAAGTAATAATAATGGTTCGTATTTCTCTAGTTACTTCCTTCCAAGGACCTTAAAATGTTTTAGAACATGAATGAATTCAGTCTCATCTCACCCTGATGAAATAGGAAAGTATTTTCCACACTCTACAGGTGGGGAGACTGAGGGAGTTATATTAAATTACTTGCCGGAGGTCACACAAGAAACACTATACTTTAGTCATAAGATCATCATTACACTAAGTTTCATTTCCAAATTTAATTTGGAGTATATGATTAGTTTTGTTTATTGCCTTTGATACACATGCTGAAAAAAATGCTATAATTAAGGCCTGCATTGCTATTTAAGCAAAGTCACAGAGTTAAATCTCTTAGATTATAGGATCTAATAATTACTAGTTAATTGAACCACATGTGTGTATGCTATGTTTATTGTATATAAAGCAAACTTTGCAAATTTTGTTATATTGAACATCAAGATCTTTCTGTAATACAGAACAATATGCTATATCTTTAATATTAAAGGTGATACTAATTCACAAATAAGGCTTATTATTGCTATTAATCACAGACAGCTGCAGCGGCACCAGAGCCAGCAAACAGAGCTGTAAACAGGGGAGTTTGAGTGGGAGTTCTGTTGGAGGGGAGTTTGGGGGTGGAAGACTAGGAGAACCAGGCAGAGGAAAACACAGGCTAGTGAAGGGAGTGTGGGGTGTTCTGGCAGTGTTGTGGTGCTCGTTGGGGGTTTGTTTTGGTTTGTGTTTCCCAGACTAACAGGATTTAGGTGGGAAGGCTATGACAGATACAGAGGCAGCAGTGGTAGTGACCCAAGCAGTGGAAGACACAATGAAGATGACTGGATGTGCAAGCTGCGGCATGTACATGATCCTGGAGGGGGTACCTGAAAAGAGTTTTGTCTGCATGAAGTGCCGCCTGATAGAGCTGATGGAAGAAAAAATCCGAGGATTGGAGATGCAAGTGGAAACTCTGGTTGAGTTTAGAAGGGGGTTCGAAAAGATGATGGAGCAAAGACATGAAGAGGCTGAAGGGGAAAGCTCAGACTTGCAAATGGAAGCAGGACCAAAGAACTCTGAGGGGAGACTGCTGGGTGAGGAAAGTGGACAGTGGAGGCATGTGACTAAGAGAACAAGGCAGAGGAAAAGACGGGCTAGTGAAGGAGAAATAGAGCTAAGGAACAGGTTTGCGGAGTTGGAAAATGATGAAGGGGCACAGCAGGTGGTCACTGAAGGTGAGAGGGCAAGGAAGAAGAGAAGAGCAGCTAGTTCTATAGGAAGAGGGGAAGAGTCAATGGAGATAACAACACCAAATATGAGCCCCAGGAGGATACAGGATGGGTTGCAGAGGATTGCAAGGGTGAATAGGAATCGAGAGGACTTGCAGCCAGAGGGAACAGGGGATAGACCAGAGAATCGCACCATCACCAGGTAAAGGCAGGTCTACATGATTGGGGACTCCTTATTAAAACGAATAGACAGGCCTGTAACCAGAGCTGATCCAGAGAACAGAAGGATGTGCTGTCTGCCGGGTGCTAAAATATGGAATGTGGACCTGAGGCTAAAGAGGATCCTAACAGGAGCGGGAAAGAATCCACTGATTGAGCTTCATGTGGGAAGAAATGATACGGCTAGATTCTCGCTGGAACGTATCAAGGGAGACTATGCCAGGCTGGGAAAGAGGCTTAAGGAAATCAAGGCTCATGTGATCTTCAGTGGGATTCTGCCCGTTTCTAGAGCAGGGCAACAAAGGTGTGACAAGATTATGATGATCAACAGATGGCTCAGGCAGTGGTGCTATAAGGAGGGCTTTGGGATGTATGGCCACTGGGAGGCATTCATGGACAGAGGACTGTTCTCTCGGGATGGACTTCACCTGAGTAGGGAGGGAAATAGACTTTTAGGATAGAGGCTGGCACAACTGATTAAGAGAGCTTTAAACTAGGAATTTGGGGGACATGTCCAGGTAATCTCCACGCCAGATTTTAACATTGTGAGGGAAGAAAACGAAGTAAGAAAGGATACAACTGTGGGTAGGAGAATGCCCTTAAGGAGGAAGGGTAGTGTAGATACCAGTCTAATATGTGATACTGGTGGTAAAATGTCAGTGCCTAATCGGGTAAAGAATGTGAGCGAAGCCAAACAGCAAAAATTAAGATGTTTGTACACCAATGCAAGCGTAGGTAACAAAATTGAGAAGCTAGAGTTATTGGTGCAGGAAGTGAAACCAGATATTATAAGGATAACAGAAACAAGGTGGAATAGTAGTCATGACTGGAGTACAGGTACTGAAGGGTATGTGCTGTTTAGGAAAGACAGAAATAAAGGCAGAGATAGTGGAGTAGCATTGTATATCAATGATGAGATGGACTGTAAAGAAATAAGAAGGGATGGAATGGATAAGACTGAGTCTGTCTGGGCAAAAATCACATTGGGGAAGAAATCTTAGAGCCTCCCCTGGGATAGTGGTTGGGGTGTGCTATAGACCACCGGGATCTGATTTGGATATGGATAGAGACCTCTTTAATGTTTTTTAATGAAGTAAATACTAATGAGAATTGTGTGATCATGGGAGACTAACTTCTCAGCTATAGACTGGAGGACATATGCTAGTAATAATAATAGGGCTCAGATTTTCCTGGATGCGATAGCTGATGGATTCCTTCACCAAGTAGTTGCTGAACCAAGAAGAGGAGATGCCATTTCAGATTTGGTTTTGGTGAGTAGTGAAGACCTCATAGAAGAAATGGTTGTAGGGGACAACCTTGGTTCAAGCAATCATGAGTTAATTCAGTTCAAACTAAATGGAAGGATAAACAAAAATAGAAAGGGCTAACTTAAAAAAATTAAGGAAATTAGTTAGAGAAGTGGATTGGACTGAAGAACTTGTGGATCTAAAGGTGGAGGAGGCCTGGAATTACTTCAAGTCAAAGTTGCAGAAACTATCAGAAGCCTGCATCCCAAGAAAGGGGAGAAAATTCATAGGCAGGAGTTGTAGACCAAGCTGGATGAGCAAGCATCTCAGAGAGGTGATTAAGAAAAAGCAGAAAGCCTACAAGGAGTGGAAGATAGGAGTGATTAGCAAGAAAAGCTACCTTATTGAGGTCAGAACATGTAGGGGAAAAGTGAGAAAGGCCAAAAGCCATGTAGAGTTGGACCTTGCATAGGGAATTAAAACCAATAGTAAAAAGTTCTATAGCCATATAAATAAGAAGAAAACAAAGAAAGAAGAAGTGGGACTGCTAAACACTGAGGATGGAGTGGAGGTTAAGGATAATTTAGGCATGGCCCAATATCTAAACCAGGGGTCGGCAACCTACGGCACGAGTGCCAAACACGGCACGTGAGCCGATTTTGAGTGGCACGCAGCTCCCTGCCGCAGTCCCGACCCCCAGCCCCACTTAGCCCCCCCGCCGACTGCTCTCCCCTGCGGGGGCAGGAGGCAGAAGCTTGGTTCTGCAGCAGCCAAGCTTCCCCCTCCCCCGCTTCTTCCCCGAGCATGGTGCTTTCCTGCCCTCCTCCTCTCCATCCCTGCGCCAATCAGCTGATGGCCCTAGCGAGGGGGAAGAGTGGCAGCGTGCACACAGCTCCGTAGAGGATGCAGAGAGAGGTAGGAATGGAGCCTGGGGGAAGGGGGTGGAACAGGGCATATCCCTTCCAGCCCCCTGCCCTGAGTGGCACTCAGGGCAGGGGGCTGGGAGCACCCCCACGAGCCAAGCACCCCAGCCTTCTGCCCTGCATCCCCCACACACCCCAGCCCTCTGCCCTGAACCCCACCCCAACACACACCTGGCCTTCTGCCCTGCACCCCCCACAGCCCACAGCCCTCTGACCTGACCCCTCCCCCCCCCCCCCGAGGTCTAGGGTCGCGGCCATAGGCCCTGCTCAGCCCGCTGCTGGACTAGGTGAACAGAACCCCAGGCTGGCAGTGAGCTGAGCAGGCTGGTGGCATAAGATCAGCATTTTAATTTAATTTTAAATGACGCTTCTTAAACATTTTGAAAACCTTGTTTACTTTACATACAATAGTTTAGTTATATAATATAGACTTATAGAAAGAGACCTTCTATGTTAAAATGTATTACCGGCACGCGAAACCTTAAATTAGAGTGAATAAATGAAGACTCGGCACACCACTTCTGAAAGGTTGCCGACCCCTGATCTAAACAAATACTTTGCCTCAGTCTTTAATGAGGAGCTTAGGAATAATAGCAGGATGACAAAAGGGAATGAGGATATGGAGGTAGATATTACCACATCCTAGGTAGAAGCCAAACTTGAACAGCTTAATGGGACTAAATCGGGGGGCCCAGATAATTTTCATCCAAGAATATTAAAGGAACTGGCACATGACATTGCAAGCCCATTAGCAAGACGTTTTTAATGAATCTGTAAACTCAGGGGTTGTACCATATGACTGGAGAATTGCTAACATAGTTCCTATTTTTAAGAAAGGGAAAAAAAGTGATCCGGGTAACTACAAGCCTGTTAGTTTGACATCTGTAGTATGCAAGGTCTTGGAAAAAAATTTGAAGGAAAAAGACGTTAAGGACATTGAGGTCAATAGTAACTGGGACAAAATACAACATAGATACAAGGTAGATCGTGCCAAACCAACATGATCTCCTTCTTTGAGAAGGTAACAGATTTCTTAGACAAAGGAAACACAGTGGATCTAATTTACCTCGATTTCAGTAAGGCATTTGATATGGTTCCACATGGGGAATTATTAGTTAAATTGGAAAAGACGGTGATATGAAAATTGAAAGGTGGATAAGGAATTGGTTAAAGGGGAGACTACAATGGGTCATACTGAAAGGTGAACTGTCAGGCTGGAGGGAGGTTACTAGTGGAGTTCCTCAGGGATCGGTTTTGGGACCAATCTTATTTAATCTTTTTATTACTGACCTTGGCACAAAAAGTGGGAGTCTCCTAATAAAGTTTGTGGATAAAGAGAAGGACGGGGATATCATACAGGAAGATCTGGATGACCTTGTAAACTGGAGTAATAGTAATAGGATGAAATTTAATAGTGAAAAGTGCAAGGTCATGCATTTAGGGATTAATAAAAAGAATTTTTGTTATAAGGTGGGGACTCATCAGTTGGAAGTAACAGAGGAGGAGAAGGACCTCGGAGTATTGGTTGATCACAGGATGACTATGAGCCGCCAAAGTGATATGGCCGTGAAAAAAGCTAATACGGTCTTGGGATGCATCAGGTGAGGTATTTCCAGTAGAGATAAGGAGGTGTTAGTACCTTTATACATGGCACTGGTGAGACCTCATCTGGAATACTGTGTGCAGTTCTGGTCTCCCATGTTTAAGAAGGATGAATTCAAACTGGAACAGGTACAGAGAAGGGCTACTAGGATAATCCGAGGAATGGAAAACCTGTCTCATGAAAGAAGACTCAAAGAGCTTGGCTTGTTTAGTCTAACCAAAAGAAGGCTGAGGGGAGATATGATTGCTCTCTATAAATATATCAGAGGGATAAATACCAGGGAGGGAGAGGAATTATTTAAGCTCACTACCAATGTGGACACAAGAACAAATGGATATAAACTGGCCATCGGGAAGTTTAGACTTGAAATTAGACAAAGGTTTCTAACCATCAGAGGAGCGAAGTTCTGGAACAGCCTTCCAAGGGGAGCAGTGGGGGCAAAAGACATATCTGGCTTCAAGACTAAGCTTGATAAGATTATGGAGGGGTTGGTATGATGGGATAGCCTAATTTTGGCAATTAATTGATCTTTGATTATTCGCAGTAAATATGCACAATGGCCTGTGATGGGATGGTCGATGGGGTGGGATCTGAGTTACTACAGAGAATTCTTTCCTGGGTGTCTGGCTGGTGAGTCTTGCCCACATGCTCAGGGTTTAGCTGACTGCCATATTTGGGGTCGGGAAGGAATTTTCCTCCAGGGCAGATTGGCGGAGACCCTGGGGGTTTTTCGCCTTCCTCTGCAGCGTGGGGCACAGGTCACTTGCTAGAGGATTCGCTGCACCTTGAAGTCTTTAAACCATGATTTGAGGACTTCAATAGCTCAGACATAGGTTAGGGGTTTGATACAGGAGTGGGTGAATGAGATTCTGTGGTTTACATTGTGGAGGAGGTGAGATTAGACGATCATGATGGTCCCTTCTGACCTTGACGTCTATGACTCTATGAATATGCTATATCTTTAATATTAAAGGTGATACTAATTCACTAATAAGGCTTATTGTTGTTATTAATCATTGAGATATCATTTAAGACAATGTTTTATTACAGACTGCAAATAGGAATTCCGTCACACTGAGGCGTATTGTGCTAGATCAGACACTGAATGAGCCCAAAGGAGATATAATAGCCTGGCGCCTAACTATACAAAAATAACCATTCCCCTAAATGACCAAATGAAGGAGGACACTGTCCAGATAAAGGGTAACATTTACAGAAGCATTTGAGCGACTTAGGAGTCTAACTCTCCTTTTCAAAAAAACACTTACACA
Source organism: Terrapene triunguis (assembly GCF_002925995.2). Taxonomy (NCBI): domain Eukaryota; kingdom Metazoa; phylum Chordata; order Testudines; family Emydidae; genus Terrapene; species Terrapene triunguis. The sequence goes on from NW_020664583.1 coordinate 4,193,945, forward strand.
CCGAGGCATTGAGTCCATTGATTTTCAATGAGATGGAAGCACTTTTGACAATTTTACCCAACATCCATAGACTGTATTTCAAAACTAGTGTTTTCTCCTCCTCCCATTGAAGAATGGGAGTTTTATCACCAATTTAAATGTAAGAAGAATCAGATGCAAAGTCTTTATTTGTGTTAACAACTTCCCAGATTATTAAAACTAGCTTTTATTTTAACTGATTTTACTTTAACCTTTCCACTTAAACCAGCTTGGATGGTGAAACTAGATGAGTCAGTTTAAATCCCCCTCAGAGACCCACTTCTGCCATTCTCCTGCAGTACTTCTAGTTGGCTTGCATAAGTAATCCCTACTATTTGTTCCCATTTCCTTGGTCTCTGTTGTCATTTCTGTCATCTTAATGTGATGGAAGGTGACTGACCCATCATGGATGCTACCATAAATTAATAAATACAAAGTTTCATTAGTTTTTTTATAGTTGATTATGTTTCTTTTGTCATACTCTAGTGTAGTGTTTCTCAAAATGCAGGGCACATCCATAAAGGACTAGCTGGGGGCTGACAGGTAAGGGAGGGCTGAACTCCTCTCTCAGTTGCTGTTCTTTCATTTAAAAAAAAAAAGTTTCTAGTTACTGTAATTAAATATTCAAAACATGAAGAGAATTATACCTGAGTTTGCAGAGAGCCTGAAACAATAACTGGGATGTGAAATGTCCAGTCCATTTCAATGAGAGCTTAGTCAAATGCATATAATGGTATTTTATATGTAAACATTATTAACTGTGTCACTGCCCAACAAAGCACGGAACGTGAACTTCCAGTGTGATGCTGTGGCCAATTGGGCTAATGCGATCCTTGGATGCATGAATAGAGGATTCTCAAGAAATAGAGAGGTTATTTTACTTCTGTATTTGGCACTGCCGTGGCCTCTGTCAGAAAACTGTTTCTAGTTCTGGTGTCCACAATTCAAGAAGGATGTTGAAAAACTGGAGAGGGTTCAGAGAAGAGCCACAAGAATGATTAAAGGATTAGAAAAGATGCCTTATAGTGAAAGATTCAAGGAACAAAATTTAGCAAGTTTAACAAAGAGAAGATTAAGGGGTGACTTGATCACAGTCTTAAAGTACCTACATGGGGAACAAATATTTGAAAATGGGCTCTTCAATCTAGCAAAGAAAGGTATAACACGAGGAACTTGAAGTTAGACAAATTCACACTGGAAATAAGATACATTTTTAACAGTGAGAGTAATTAACCATTAGAATAATTTACCAAAGCTCATGGTGTATTCCCCATCACTGGCAATTTTTAAAATCAAGATTGGATGTTTTTTTTTTTCTAAAGGTTATGCTCTAGGAATTATTTTGGGAAAGTTCTATGGCCTGTGTTATACAAGAGGTTAGATTAGATGATCACAATGGTCCCTTCTGGCATTGGAATCATGAATCTGTGAAAAAAGACAACTGTCATAATATGAAGATCTTACACCTGTGTTTCCCAAAGGGGAGGGAAGCAGAAGCTATATAAATTAAAGAGAAAGGCCCTTAGCAACACATGTTGGAATTGTAGGGGGCATGACTGGTTTAATTGTCCTGATCGGGAACTCTGCTTGCAAATGTTGGGAATACACTGCACTTAAATACTGCTGCAGTGTTTGGGTTTCCAAAACATCAGGGTAAAATTTAAATGAAAAAAAAAAAAATTTCAATTGAAAAATCTCACAAAAAAAAAAAAAAAAAAAGAGAGAGACCATGTAAATATTTCTGTTCACAGTCAGTTTTGTAGCCCTGAAATTACATTTGTTTGTATTTCATTAACAAACAGGGTCTAGACTACCTGGAAGTTTCCCTTTTCACCACATGAACCTAATCCCTTTTATTTTACACTAATCCAGTCTCATAATACTACTTTTATGTATTATGTTTCATAATAAAGATGCTGAAGGAGAACTCAATGATTAATCGTTAATACATCATTAATACATTTTCCATAGTGTGCTATGGTTAAAAATACCTACGTTCAGCTGGAATTATTTGTGACTACTCAGTTTATAGAAAAAAGGAAGCATTTTAATGCACTTTTAATTTAATTACATTTATTTCAATAGGTATTGAAATCTTAGCAAGGTTTCAGACTTTCACAATGGTTATGAAAGTCTATCAGTCCAGGTACAAATCTGCTAACATCTACCCTTACCAGGGGGGAAATTATAATGAAAAAATTAGTATTTAAAAACAAACAAAATAATATTACTTGTGCTCCCTTCCGGCCTTAAACTCTATGATCTGTGAACTGGAATGTTGAGACTCTTGTAGAATTAACCACAGACATACGGAATCTTCTAAAGCTGTAAACAAAGGGAAATAAGTTCCAAGGATGGTCATTGTATTGCCTAGCAGAACTATATTTGTTTCCCTTCCTAATCTGCATCTGGTCCTGTCTCACAACTGGTGTATGGCATGCAATTCCCATCTTTTCTTCATGATCTCATTAAAATGGAACACAGTGGTACCTTGGAGAAAAAGCCTCTTTATTTATATCATGGCTAAACCAGAATAGTTCACCCTTTTAGGTGTTAGATCAATAAACCAATAGAATGCAACCAGAGAAAAAGAGGTCATTCCGCAATGCCAATGGTTCTGATGATGTCATGGAACAATATAATCATGTGGTGTCAATGAAACTGAACTATATAAGATGTAGGGCCAAGGTAGAGAAGAAGAATGTCAGTGGTATGAAACACAGTCCAAGTCCATTGCATACTTGCATAGACTCTTTAGAGGAATACACAGCTTCTGTGAAGGATATGTGAAGAACTTTCCTTCTCATTCAATCAGCAGAAAAATCATGACAAAACTGGTCCAAATAGCAAAACCGCCAGTAACTTGGATCCCATAAAAGACAATCATCATACCCCAGGGTATACCTTTGTGAAAAGCTCTCAAATATTGGATAAACTATCTGGGGTAGATGATCCCAGATTGGGGAGCAATAACCATCCCACCACTCTTGATAAAGTTGAGGCGTATCATACACCTAAAAGCATTGAAAGCTCTGAGTAGCGTACTGCCACTCCTTCCAGAGTCAATTATTGTTCCTCTAGACCAGGGATCGGCAACCTTTCAGAAGTGGTGTGCCAAGTCTTCATTTATTCACTCTGATTTAAGGTTTCGCATGCCAGTAATACATTGTAACGTTTTAGAAGGTCTCTTTCTATAAGTCTATAATATATAACTAAACTATTGTTGTATGTAAAGTAAATAAGGTTTTTAAAATGTTTAAGAAGCTTAATTTAAAATTAAATTAAAACGCAGAGCCCCCCGGACTGGTGGCCAGGACCTGGGCAGTATGAGTGCCACTGAAAATCAGCTCGCGTGCCGCCTTCGGCACATGTGACATAGGTTGCCTACCCCTGCTCTAGACTTACTAAAAGTCAGAAAAGAGCAACTAGGCTAAAATCATCACTGAAGGCAATCTTCCAACCTTCCTGAAGGATGCAATCATCTGTCCCTTTCTCAAGAAACCAACAATTCCCGTCTGCATTGAAATGACATTTCACTTGTCTACAAATCACGTAACTTTAGTATAAGGACTAGAAAGGGAGCTGAAGTATATTGACTCTTCCGGTGGCATTTGCCTAAGACAAACTGTAACTGAAAATTCTGTAACTGAATTTTGAGACTAGTGAGAGGCTGGGGAGAAAGGTATTTCAAGATAAATAGGCTTTGATGTTTCCTGACTAAGCAAAAAAAAACAAAAAACAAAAACCTCAGAGGAGGTAAAAATGTAAAATGATTAAAAGAAAAATTTTCCTTGCTAGGACCTATCACAGCACTTCTCTTTCTCGCTAATGCTTCTGGAAGAAAAAGTACTCTTTTCACCAATTTCCATGAGGCTATGATTTCTTGACCTCCAGATGGTTGAAGTTACTAGGATCTGCTAGTCAAACTGCTAGTCAATACTGACGAATTTCAGTTGACTAAAATTTGATATATACTAGAACTTGAATAAATGATTAATTTATTCTGATTTCTATAAGGTCTAATGATTAGTTTGTGTTTCAATGTGTGCAGTGATTTGCTTTGGATATAACCAAATAAGCAACACCATTAGCTCTTACTATTTAGTTATTTACACTTCTTTCTTCACCTTCTTGTTATTAACACATCCTTTAACGTTCATCTAATAATTTTTGAAGATACTTTTAAAAACCCAGCACTGAAGCAGTTAGTCTCTCGAACCCACCGTTCCTTTGCAAAGTACTGAAAACCAAATTCCATCACCACCTGACATCTGCCAACATCCTGGGCCCCTCAAAGTGAAAGCATGGCAAGGATAAAGTGCATTAGCCGCTGACCTCTCAGTGGTAATGAACTGAGACCTAACCTCAATGCTTATATGATTCTACTACCTCTTTTCTGCCTCCATAGGTTGATTGCAAGGTCCTGCTAACTCACTGGCAAGGTTTAGCAGGAGTGGACTTGAAGGCTTCAATCATTCCTCTGAAAAACAACCCAGACTACTGTGATAAACAGCTCCTTATCCTCCAGAACACTTAGATGCAGCATCCTGTAAAGATCAAGACTTTTTAATCTTATTTTGAACATTTGCATGTGATGTCATGGTGATGCACACTGTTATCGCCAATACCCATCTTTACATCTTCACTTAAACATATACCACTAATGCCATTACAAAGATGTGTCAAATGCCAGTGAGAGATAAGCACATGGACGAAAAACAGCTAGATCAGACTTAACCCAGGTAAGACTAAAGTGATTTGGTAGGAAAATAGAAATACTGTGAGTAGCCTGCAGGACATTGATTTTCTACCTTCATCAAGGGCATCTGCCTACCATTCGACAAATTAGCACCAAATATTGGGGACTTACAGAGCTAATCCTAGTTACTGATAGCCACAGTGGTGAAAACTAAGAAACTGAGAAACTAACACTTCCTTTTGGACTAGTACCTACCACAGTTATCCCTTTGCTTGTCAATTTCCACATTAAACCATTAACATTCACTCTACCTGGCACTGAAGGTGGAGACTCCAGCTTCCAAAGCACACAGTAGACCATTTCCCAATCACCCATAGCACTTCAGACCAGTGCTCAGAACCCTTTACTGTTTCATCATTCACTAATAGAGCCAATCAAGTTTCTGGTCTACAGCTTAAAGCTCCCATTGGGCAGGGACCAATTCTCCATTCATGACCTGCCTGGACAGCTGCACTCATCTAAGACAATGCAGTTGAGGGTGAAGCTCACAAGAGTTGGCAGTCAGGGATCTTTCGTGGAGAGCCAGTGATTGTGAAATGGCCTATAACAGGAGACCAGCATGAGCCATTTTCAGTACAAGATCAAAATCGACTGGTTTGCAAAAGTCTCCCTTCATAATTGAAGAAAAAGAATTAATAATAAATATATTTGTATAAAGAAAATAAGGACAAAAGCAGGCTCACGCCAAGAAAAGGTGATGAGGCCACTGTTTGCAAACCTTATTTATGGTACTGTGTTTATAGGGGCTGTTACAGTGATCAGTGAAGAATATCGATAGGGTTTGGAACCTGATTCAGAGAATGGGCGCTTCATTACAACTCCATTGGTTCCCAGTTGCTATAAGAATATATTTTGATTTCAAATGCTCACTTTTAGAGTCAGAAAAACAGTTTATGGCGAACAGCTTTAGTCCAGTCAGATGCTTACATAGAGAGTTTTAACTCACAGCTCCACAGGATATGGAAGAAGAACTCCAAGAGTCATGTGGTTTCCCAAACTATCTCCTCTTACATATCTCTGATCCGAACCCCTCAACATGATCTGTATTCAGCCATAAGCATCTACTACTCCAATACAGGACAACAAGATCTCATATACAACTTAAAATGAAATATATCAACTCACATGTCTCCTCGGCTTCAAGGAGCTGTTAGATCAAATCCCCTCTGGATCATATTACAGAGAATATTAGTTAGCAAGTGTGTCTTCCATTTCATCTACAAGTAAACCCCTTTCCACCTACTGCTTAGATCAAAAGCATCGACAAGTGGAGCCTCAGGTTTCACTTCATTGCAGCATAAATGCCACGTTATTTTAATGCATCTCATTAGCAATGCCACCCTTAGAGTTATCTGTAAGATACTGTTTGTTTTAAAAGAACAGAACAGATTGGGATTTAGTTGTCCCTTCTCATGTCTGCCAATAACCTGAAAACAATGAGAGACAAGCAGGGCCGGCTCCAGGGTTTTGGCCGCCCCAAGCAGCCAAAACAAAACAAAAAACAAAACAAAAAGCCGCGATCGCGATCTGCGGCGGCAATTCGGCGGGAGGTCCTTCACTCCCAGGCGGAGTGAGGGACCGTCCGCCGAATTGCCGCCGAATACCTGGACCTGCCGCCCCTCTCCAGAGCGGCCACCCCAAGCACCTGCTTGAGAAGCTGGTGCCTGGAGCCGGCCCTGGAGACAAGGAATGCTAGAAATATGAAGATGCAAAGCACACTTATCTTTAGGTACTATTGGTCCAGTATGATGGATCACCCAATACATATTTCTTATATTTTACAAATTTAATACAAACAATTGTATTAAATATATCTTCTAAAATTATTTGCTCAGCTCATGTCAACCTTTAAAATTTAGCTACATTTCCTAACTTTTAAACTTTTACAGGCTCTTGGTTAATAAAATAATAATTTAGAGCTTTTACTTAAATGGAAACTTGAAATAAATTCATTGAAAAATAGTTAAAATTAGTCACAGTTAAAACCCTTTTTCCCACAAGGCCCACTGTCAATTATTGTGGTTTTACAATCACATCACATTTTTTTTTACTCTGCTGCTATGTGAATGACTCTCAGATGTAATAGGGGAAACTGACTGACTATAGAGAGAACAGTGAAACTGACTTTTACAAGAGTACTTTCAAATCTAGAAGTATACTGACAAAAATATAGAAAATAATTTTTCCTCTAGTATCTTTCAGTTTTGTTTTAGGACCTGGATCCTGCAAACATACTCATGTGAGTTGTCCCATGGACTATTCACATGCAAAAAGTTAAGTGTTTAAGTGTGTGCAGACTTAGGCCCTTGGGGCGGGGGGGGGGGCGTAACTTGTAACAACAGTGGGTACATTTTCAGACAACTGTGATATTTAAGTGGCTGGTGCTCCAATATAAAAAATACATACTATTAGAATGAAACAGAAAAGAATATGACTGCAGAGCCTTATCCTGCAATCAGATCAGCAGATGCAGACACTTGAACCCATGCAGAACCCTCTGATTTCAATAGGGCTGGAGCAGACACCCATTTGGGAACATACAATTACAAGACTGAGGCCTTAAAGGGTAAGCTCAAGGCACCGAGGAGCTGCTACATGTTATATAAAGAATACATATTATAAAATACACACACACACACACACACACACACAGGATTCATTTCTAGATTGAAATAAATTTTATCTTCATGTCCAAGAAAAAAACTTCTCAAACCTATTTTGGAAGCTGAAAACTCTAGTGCCTTGGAGCAGCCTTACATATATAACAAAGCAGTGTCTTCCCAACTTGAAATGCTGAATTATGCCTTTCTGAGTCTCAACATTACAAAAGAACAAAAATGTATAATAAAAGTGTCTTATGCTACATAAAAATGATTTTTGATGGGCAGGATTGTGGCAGTGAAATAAAAAAGTGCTCCCTCCCTCCGGCAGCTGTATGTCATTAAAAATTAAATATGAAAGTTTGTTTTGTGATGTGTGTTTTTAGCCCTAGAGCGAACCTAATGCATCAAAGAGAAAACTCGCTCTATCCCCCAAGTGACTGAGAAACATGTACTTCAGAGCAAGAGGACCAGAACTAGTGAACATTTAAATAATTTCCTGTAACTTTTAAGGGCCCTTAAAGTGTTATAACCCAAAAACATTTCACAGCAATGTAGAGCTGCTCTTAAACTGCATTGGATAATATAATTGTTTTTTCATTTGACCTCATCATCATCTCTCAAATGTTACCAACAATACCAGTTATATAAGGTATTCTGCAATGAAATATCTCTTTCAAAATCTCATACTGCACATACAGTAAATCTTGTTAATATTTTGTTGCTTACTACTCTTCAACTCTGTTGATTTTCCTCTTAGGGGAAAATCCTGCATGATTCACTCACACAGGCAGTCTCCAACAATTTATTTACTTGATTTTATGACACTCCCAATACACACTTCCATTAGAATTTAGAGCCATGCACCTATATTAGGCTCTAGGGTAAGCTTCTGTCTTGCATCTTAGAAGTGCAGCACAGAACTTGTGAGGGCTTCAAGCCACCTTTGCACCCTTGCAATGTTGGGCTGTTCTGGGGGCCTAAACAGCACCTGGCATAATTTAGTCCTGAAAAGCTAAGCTACAGCTGCTTGTATCCATCTTCTGAGAAGCAGCAGTGAAGCCCAGAGTACACATCATGCTGCAAGGGGAGGAATAGCTCAGTGGTTGGAGCATTGGCCTGCTAAACCCAGGGTTGTGAGTTCAATCCTTGAGGGGGCCATTTAGGGATCTGGGGCAAAATCACTACTTGGTCCTGATAGTGAAGGCAGCGGGCTGGACTCAATGACCTTTCAAGGTCCCTTCCAGTTCTAGGAGATGGGATATCTCCATTGCCACCCCCAACACATTCCCTATGCCTGGGTTAGAAGGGGATGAGGGAAGGGTCTTCAGAAGACAGTCTATGGCTATCAACTTCAGTTCCTGTGTCAGGGTAATTCTCTTCTAGCCAGAGCCAGGGCTTTAAGAGATCATTTACATCACATTCTGGCTCCTTTACCCAACATACTGAGGCTGGAGGGAGGGTGAGCATCGTTTTCAAAAGCACTTAAGTGACCTAGTTCATTTACAATGGGATGTATGCTCCCCAAAGTCATTTAGATGCTTTTCAAAATTCTACTCGAAGTTCCTGTGTCATCAGTTCAATATACAGGATAAAAGGACGGAGTCAGAAGCTATTTCTCACCCTGAATCTGAAAATACTTTAACAAAGATTAAATCAGAGCAACCACAAATGCCGCATAGCATATATACCAGCCTGTATCACAGCCATTCATCCCAACAGCCTGATTGTAGACATAGGCCTTGGAGTATGCCCTCAAGACCAACAGATTCAGATTTCAGACCAAGGAAGGCACTGGCTCCACAGTGGAGGGGCCTCCATGGACAACACCCTGCAAACAGCACCTCTCTTTTCCATGAAAGAGACTCCATCTTGAGTGCCTCCGCTGACTGCAGCTGTGGCAGTGGGGTGGGGAGTGCACTTTATAGGTCAAAACCAACTCCTAAATATACACCTGGAACCTGCAGACAGCCAGTGGGGATCAGGGAATTACATCAGTTTTATGCCAAAATGGAATCTGCTTTTTAAAACATGTAACCTTGCATGTAACAGCAAATGTGGCAGAACTTAGTCATGTGAATGGAATCAGTATAATGAAAAGACTCTCTTCCTAATGCACAGGTTATCAAACTGTGGGGCACCCCTCCCCTCTTGGGGGTCATGGAGGAAAGTTCGGGGGGGAGGGCGAGCAGCAACACCGGGTGGCTTGTGTCAGCCACATAGTGGGGCCCAGGCGAGGGAGCACCATCTCCACACCCTCACTCACCTCAGCAAGCCACCTCTGGTGCTGGCTCTGCCCCCAGAGACCGTCAAACGTGCCTTCCCCCACCCTGGAAATCTGAGGGGGGAGGGGCAGGTATTGGCCCTGCCCTAGCAGTGCAGCCTGGATGCAAGGTAGAAGGAAGCAGCCCACTGCTGAGGAAGCCTGGGCTGTGCCATTGGTAAGTATCGGTGTATTTGAAACTTAAAGGTATAGGTAATTTAATTCAAATTGTGTTAAGGTCTCTGTTAGATTTATGAGCAGGCTATCAAGCATACTTCTTTATGTGTATTTTTGTCTGGGGGGGGGCACAACCAAAAATTGTTACTTAAAGAGGGGGCTCAGCTTAAAAAGTTTAAAAACCACTCTCCTAATGAGCTCAGCAAGAAGAGCTCTTACCCTTGTATTGCTGGTTTTAGGTAAGTTTGAATATATGTATTTTAAATTGTGGGTTATTTTTAATCAACTCGTTTTTGTTTACTTTATGGACAGCTGCATACAAATATCAAAAATCTACAGCTCCTCTCTCATTCACAACGGTTAGTTCTTCCTACTTCTTATTAAGTACCTCTTACTTGCATACATGCTCTTCCAGTCCCAGTCAGTGCCACATTCTAATCAAACTGAAAAGCCACAATGAAAATATTGACAAGCAAGCACTAACAAGAAGTCAATGAATCACATTTTAATGAATCCACATTTGTATTTCCACCACTCCTGCGAGAGAAACTTCCTTTGTTATTTCCAGTTAGACTACAAAGACAACAGACGTGACTACCTGGGAAACCATGTCTGCCACTCTAGAGAAGAGGAGGGGTAAGGAGACAGGCAGTAAAAGAGTATGGGTATGCCCAGGCATGGGCGATCACTTCATAGGAACACTAATTCACAGGAAATATGGAGGATGCATTGTATCTGTTTTCATATTCAAAACACCTGTATGAAGTAAACAAAAGCTGGTTTAAAATGAAACCACTTTAACCTACATGTGTTAAATACATGTTGAAATTTTGCTGAGAACCACATTAGAAAGCAAGTGCTTTTCCTACGAATTCAGCAGTCAACCTGCAAACTCAGCCACAGAAAGAAATGTCAAAACTTGCACAGGTGGCCTTTCAGTAAATTCCCTTGTCCTGTTCATCAACGCTAAATTGCCTACCCAGCATTTGATAGAATGATTATCCTTAAGGTACTGTATTATTTGATTCATCTTATTGATGATGTAAAGGGAAGTTTAAGTGACTTCCCCCAGGTCACAGAAGTCATCAGTGGCAAAGCTGGAAACAGAACACTACCTCATAGCGCAGTGCTCCAATCATTAGACAACACGCCTGTATTACAAAAGAAGACAAATAAAAAACTCTCCATTTTTGTTGAGTTTCCTCTCCCCTCCCTTCCCTTCTCTCCTCTCTCATAGGTTTCTCCTCACCTCCCCCATATTTCCCTCTGTTTCTACCCTATCACTAAGGCCTTGTCAACACTGGAAAGGGCTTGCTGGTATAGGTATAGTGGTAAACCCTCCTAATGTAGACACAGTTTATACAAGCCAAAGAGTGCATTTTACTGATACCGCTTTCTCAAACAAAATAAGCTATCTCCACAAAAACAACGAGGAGTCCAGTGGCACCTTAAAGACTAACAGATTTATTTGGGCATAGGCTTTTGTGGATAAAAAACCCACTTCTTCAGATGCATGGAGTGAAAATTACAGATACATGCATATATATTGGCACATGAAGAGAAGGGAGTTACCTTACAAATGGAGAACCAATGTTGAAGGCCAATTCAGTTTTTGTGGATACAGACTAACACGGCTACCCCTTTAGGGCCACAAAAATCATTTTATTATATCTACATAACTGCATCAATATTAGGGCTTTTGCTAGTAGAGAAATGTTGTTAAACAATCACATCCCTGACCAACAATTGATCTACTAGCAAAAGTTTCTAGCACAGACCTGGCCTAATTCTCTGATGAGTGAAACAATTGTGACATGAGAAATAACACAGCTAGCTCCTGCTCCTCCTCTTCCTCCCTCCACTCTGCCCTACCAACAGTACATTGCTGTGTGTCTGGATTGTAATATCAAAAACAAGTACATTAGGTGACACCATTAGACAACCATGGCTATTATAAATAATCACACACATACAGATTATTTGCACTCACCTTTCACCAAAGTGTGTTTGTCTGTGGGAGATGAGCGAGCAAGTACTCGTAGTTTTGGCCAGATCTTGTCAATACGTTCTTGCTCAATCTGAAAATAATAATACAATCACCAGCCTGTTGTAAGCAAATCTGGATCTTTGTTTTGCTGCCTAGAAATGTTTTCACTTTTCACACTGAAAACTGGTATGAAAGGAGAATCAGCCCCTATACTGGTAATCTGGAGCCACCGCTCTCCAAAATGATGGGCCAAATGACGGTAACAGCCAGCACTACTGGTAGGGTAGGTAGGGCCATGAGACACTGAATCCCCCACACTGTCTTACTGAATTGCCTCGATTGCTGGCTGAAGTAGGTACGATTCACGGTAGGGACAGAAGTTGCCTTTTTATTGCCTTACAGAATCGCTCCACTCCAGAATGTGACTCTAAAAGTAGCAAGGTGGAGTTCTGTATCTGCAGGGTCTCAAGGCTCCCAGATCGAGTGTGCTCAGTCTACAAGTAGAAAGATGTTTGTTTGCTAGCCTTGCCAACTCTAGCTGGGATCTGGAAACCCAGCTGAGTTCTTCATCTCACACATCACCACCAAGAGAAAAGGTTCTGCAGGCCAGATTGTGCCCTCAGTGTCCAACAAGCAAACCTTATATGTTCTGCCCTCATGTTGTCTCAGTAGGTTTGCTTGGGTGTAACCACTTATGTAGTCTCATCTGAGAATGGAGCCACATTTTAAGTGAGACTTGATGCGAGAAGTCAGAGCTCCAGCTAAGAAGCAGCATTTAGAGGCTGACTCTGTATGGCTGCCAGTTGCTAGTGAGCTCTGAGAGCCCTGCTGTTGGGTTTTTGGTTCGTTTGTTGGGGGGGAGGGTTAAAGAACTTTTCTGAATTTGTACTTTTTGAAACAGTCCGATATGGTTCAGAAAAGAGCTGAACTGGGTTAGCACTAATGTGACAGTGTCACTGATTAGATAACTCTCTGAGAAGTTAAATGTAACATGCTAGTTTATCAGAGGCAATTGAAATAACAAAGGAGCAGTGTTGGAAGTTGAACCATCCCTCCGGTCAGGCTGCTGGGCTGGTCGTTGTCTACTGAAGTGAGGGACATCACAATAGAAGAGAAATACAGTGTGTTCCTCCATCCTTCACTATAGTTTCTGAAACATAACATTGGGGAAAGTTACTTTATATTCAATTCATGAATTACCTCTCCCTTCTCATTTCGGATCCTCCTGTTAAACTCCTTTCCCTCTATGCAGAGAAAGTCTTCTCCTGGATGAATAATTCCACACTTTATTGCGATGGCACGAGCTGTATTGATGTTGTCCCCAGTGACCATGCGGACTGTAATTCCAGCTCGCTGGCACTTTCTTATGGCTTCTGGAACCTATAAACACAGTACAACATACATAAGCTGCTACGTTTTTTTTAATTGCCATATTTTTAAAGGTAAGCAATTCCTAGAGATAAAAATAGGATTTATAAAAAACCAACAAAATCATGGCACAGATCAGGACTGCCCATCTGAAGGTTACTCTCACAACTTGACCGAAGCCCCATAAGCTACCTCTAGTTTTTACTAAAAAGGAGTAGTTTGCAGCTGACTTAAGCCTTAGTATGGAGGTGCAGCCTGCTGAGATGCTGAGACTAGAGGTTTCAGCATGGAATGCTCCATTTGATCCAACAAGAACACCATTTCTTCCTTCCTTTTTCCTTCCGTGTTCTCCTCAGATATGACACATTGGTAAACAGACAATTTTAATAGAAATGTATTGATTTATAAGGATGAACTAAAGACATCGTTCTAAAATTATTTACAATTAATATATCCGTTCTTCAGAGGCGCGACAATGTTATTACATATATTCTGCCCCAACAAATCTTGGCTACATTGAATTAAAGTTGCAAGTACATATCATCGTTTTCCATGATTGCTAATTTTTTTCCAGAACATTTGAGTTAAAACAAAGTAGAAAACCAAGAAACTCGGAAGTAAGGCTGCAGTTTCACATGAAGTAGCTGATTTTGAATCTGAAGTATCCAAATTGAAAACAAAAAACAACAACCATGCACCACCAAGGAGGAGTTTTATAAATTGTTTCATACATACATGTTTGAGTCTATCACCACACTAACTGTAAGGCTGGTATGCAGAAATATGCTGTTTCTGTGTCTAATCATAGTTGGCAACCAACTGCCACATGAAGTCATAGAATTGACTGACCTTGATCTGAGGGCCACAAAGTTCCCCGCCCACCCGTTATCTTGAGCAGGGGAATCCTGATGCTGCAAAACCGTGAGTCTCACATCTGAAAATCCCTGTGTATGGTTGGGATCAAGGCTCCTCTCCTGCATAGACTAAGTGGTGCATAGCAGCGTGGTTCTCCGTGTGTCCAGGCTTTCTCCAGTCAATCCCCTCTGTCTTGCAAAAATAAGTTTGCACTAAATATCTGGCATATATATTTTTCCTTCAGTGTTGAAGGCCCTTTGTCTACACAGAATAAACACAGGGGTATGCACAGAACCCTGTCAGCCACTCATCCTCTATTTATGATGTCAAAATAGCTGGAATTTTATGCAAGGGTTTAAAAAGTGTTTAAATATCATTAAATATACTTTTGGAACAATGGTTTCTGTAATGATGAAATAACATACAGCTAAATGCTGGCTAGGATATGCAGGAATAGAGATGCTGACTTGCCCATTCCTTCTGCCTATGATGACTGCACCAGCCTGATAGATTCTGAGGATGTCATGCTATCTTGGGGGGAGGCATCATGGGGAGAAGTGGAGCTCGACAAAGGGAACGGAGTCCACTTACTACTAAAGACCCCTACTCTAGTCTTGGGGTATTAGGAGAGAAGAGTCTAGAATGGTGCCCTACTCTCCCTCCCCCAGATTAGATGTTTGATGCAACATCTTCCTTCTGACAACTCTATTTTGGGTTTTCTGCCAGTACAATTGCTCCATGCGGACTTTGAGTTCCCATTCAGCTGCGTGTCAGTCAGCTGAGGAGGTCAGCCCCTCCTGCATGCATTTAGAAGGCTCCGTGCATGTTTATGGCCTCTCCATCATCCTTAAAAATCTGGGACTGCACCCCAAGGAGGCGGGGCTTAATGGCTCTCCCAGAGTGGAAGATACATCTAGAGCTCCTTATGCCAGTTCACAGAGCATTAAATTTCTCCACAGCAAGGGGAGCTGCAAGACCATGATTTGGCCCATAAAGACAGCCAAAACAAAGTACATTGAGATAAAACACGATTCCCTGGAAATGAAATGAAAACTGACTTTTTTTCATTGTACATTTCTTCATCTTAGCAGCTATTTTTATTTAATAAAGAGATGCTTCTTTTCTAAAGTCCATGACACATATTGCAAAAGACTTTCAGTACTTAGTACACAAACATTTTAATTGGGTAACTGCACTTTTCAGATATTAAACAGCACAAATGTTCTATTACTTTTGATCAGTCTCTTGCTTCTAGTGGAAAATAAATTGACAGGGCTTCAGGAAATGCTGAAGAAGAGCACAGAGAAGCTGCCTAAATATTAATAAATTTGCTATAAATACCCAGTTGTGATGCTCTACTACCAAAATGATATTCAGAATCAAAAACATATGCAGAAATGCAACTTCATTATTCCAGCTGTGCACAATATGCTCCCATATATTATTTATTATTCAACTTATTAATTAAAAGTAAGGGAAATTCTACAAGAATGTATAGGCACTAAATACATCCAAACCTTCCTGGCAATGCATTAGAGCAGGGGTGGGCAAACTACGGCCCGGGGGCCACATCTGTCCCTTCAGATATTTTAATCTGGCCCTCGAGTTTCTACCAGTGAGCGGGATCCGGGGATTGCCCCGCTCCGGCGCTCCAGCTGGGGGCTTGTCCTGCTCCGTGCGTGCCGTGGCTCCCCATGGCTCCTGGAAGCAGTGGCATGTTCCCCCTCCAGCTCCTATGTGTAAGGGCAGCCAGTGGCTCCGCACGCCAAGCACCGTCCCCACAGCTCCCATTGGAAGCACGGCCAATAGGAGCTGCAGGGGCAGCGCGCCGAGCCGCGTGGCTGCGCCTCTGTGTAGGAACTGGAGGGGGGACATGCCGCTGCTTCTGGGAGCCGCTTGAGGTAAGCGCCACCTGGAGCCTACACCCCTGACCACCTCCCATGCCCCAACCCCCTGCCCCAGCCCTGATTCTCCTCCCACCTTCCGAACCCCTTGGTCCCAGCCCAGAACACCTTCCTGCACCCCAACCCCTCATCTCCAGCCCTAACACAGAGCCCGTACCCCTAGCCAGAGCCCTCACCCCCTGCACCCCAACACCCTGCCCCAGCCCAGAGCCCCCTCCCACACCCTGAACTCATTTTTGGCCCCACTCCAGAGCCCACCACCCCAGCTGGAGCCCTCACCCCCTCCCTCACCCCAACTCCCAATTTTGTGAGCATTCATGGGCCGCCATACAATTTCCATACCCAGATGTGGCCCTCGGGCCAAAAAGTTTGCCCACCCCTGCATTAGAGTCATGTGCATTTCTAGCACAATAAATAATTGTTTTTTGATTGTCATCTTGGAGGCAAAAAAAAAAAAAAA
>NW_020664583.1:4210435-4266010 GCF_002925995.2 Terrapene triunguis
AAAAAAAAAAAAAAAAAAGGTTCAGTATTAGGTAATTAGATAAAAAAATCAATATGCTGTAGAGAGATAGGAAAAATATGCAACAGGGTTTTTAGTTTGTTTTTTTGGAATTATTTTAAATAGTGGATCAATAACATAAGTTAGCACCCTTTTACAGCTAGAGAGAATGGAGATTAACAGGTTAGAGATATTCATTTAAAACACCAACACTGTAGTTTTAATTCCCTGGTCTATCATGTACTGTACTGTCTTTGCAGGACCATTAAATATGACCTTTAAAGATAAGACAGTTAGGATAGTGGTATCTTAAAAAAAATGCTATGCTTGGTGTAGACTAACTGAATATAATGCATGTTCCAACAAAGTTTGCATAGTCTGCAGTAATGGGTAGTGGATATAGGTTGGTCTGAATAATTTATTTCTACAAGGATTATAATTATTCATTAAGTCATAATCCTGAAGTTGGTGCTGTAAAAACCAGAAGAAAACACAGCCCATGTCTAAAGAGCTTACTCTCAAAGCAAGCATGTTGTTCTTAAAGTTCACCATAGAGCATCTGTCCCATTAAAGTAGATGCAAGCCGGTGAAACTCAAAACAAAAACACTTCAGAGCAATCTGAGTAAGCACATCCAGCTGTTTTTGCTTCAAGACTCCTAAAAGCAGAAAGAGAATTATCACAAAGTATTAGAAAAACAATGGATCTGTCTCCCTCAAAGTTATCCTTTAAGCTGGTCAAGAGGTGGAGAGTTGTCTTTATAGGAAAATCCTGATTGAATTGTCTGAGTACATTCGGGGCTCATTAAGGCAGGGACAGTTTTTCACGCGTGTGCACACACCAACTCTATTCCACTCAGTGAATGATAAAAATAGTATGCACTAATATAGTTCCTTTTCCCCCAGAGGATCCCAAAGTCCTTCACAAATAAGTCACACACCCTGTGTGGGGTAGGTGAATAACATAGTATCATAGGAAAACTCATTTCAAGTTCATATCCATGCTTCTTTATTCTACAGATCTCGGCTAAGCAAGATGGTTAGAAAATTCCTAATAAGCATTCACCTCATGAATTCAAAGCCCTAGCAAAGTCATTTAGGACAGTGGAGTGATGAAGCCTATGTGCGAGTGAATGTACACCAAATGATTGTAACTTGATGTAACTATCAAGAACCATCAAATGCATTCAGGTCCTACAGTGAAGTATTATTAAAAATGTATGGATCTAGAAAGGGAGTGAGCCTTTGAGAAAAAGTGAATTAGGGACCAAATCCCAAGAGTACCTTCCACTGTGGTTGACATTAACTGGGAGCAGAATGCACTCAGCACTTTGCAGATAGTGATCAGTCAGCGCCTCACAGGATTGGCCCCCAACTATCTTACCACATCCAAATTCTGAGATTTTGCATTCAGACACAGTCTAAGCTTAAAACCCCTGAATTCACTGCCTGTATAAAGATCATTAAAGCCATGGACTGGTTTTGAGTCCAAAGAACATATTAGAATCTGCTGAGAAAGCCACTTTTATGTTTATCAAGGACATGGGCCATTGAGGGCCATTTTGTTAAATATAATTTATTGTAATAAGCATTTTTGTACATTCCAGTGGTTTTGGTGAACGTGGGGGACAAAGGTTGATTGTTAATATTAGTGAGAAGCACGTCATTCTTTCTGAAGGGAATACATATTTTCTGTATCCATGTTTAATCTCAGTTGGTCAGCCCAGATAAAATGAAATTTTAGTAATCCAGAAATTAAAGTGGAAATGTAACTAGTATTAAATTGTATTGTACATATTATTTTCAGAAATTGTTTTAAAAACACAATTATTTGATTAATATTCAACACTAAATTTGTAATCTGGACACAATATTGTTACATATTTTATCAAATCTAACAAACTGCATCATAAAAAATTATGTTTCAAAATATAGAAATTTTGTAACTTACAACTATAGTGAAACTTTTTTGAATGGTAGAAACTTTCAACCCAAGGAAATTTTTTCAGAATATGTAAAAGTGTGAAAGATCTAAGTGATATCTCTTTCTCCTTGATATACATAAAAGTGGCTTTCCCAGCAAATTATAATACTTTCTTTGGACTCAAAACCAGTCCATGGCTCTATTCATAACATTTAACCTTCTCTCTGAGAAGGTAATCAAAGAGAAAAGTAAGATGTGATATGATCATAGTCTATAAGTACCTACACAGGGAGAGTTCATCTAATACTTCAGGGCTCTTTAATCTACCAGACAAAGGCATAACAAGATCTAATGGTTGAAGTCGAAGCTAGAAATATTCAGACTGGAAATAAGGGGGAAATGTTTTAACAGCAAGGGTCTCTGTCACTGATCATTGGAATAGCTCAGTCAAGAATGTGGTAGACTGAAGTCTTTAAATGAAGATTGGATGTCTTTCTAAAGATGATGGTCTTGTTCAACACCACATTACTGGGCTTGGAACTGGAATTACTCGGTGAAATGCTATTGTCTGTGTTATGTGGGTAGTCAGAATAGGTTATCAGAATTGTTTCTTCTAGCCCTAACAGCTACAGATTTATAGATATTTAAAGTTATTTCTGAAGAAAAAGAGTTTTAAATAGCATATTAGGACCCCCAACTATTCAAACTGGAAATATATATGTATGTGAATTTGCAAGTCCAGTTATCTCATTGACTAAAATCAACTCTGCAACTATAAATCTGTCCAGATACTAATTTTAAATGCAGTAATTAATTTTTTTAAATGTATGCACCAAGGTTTTTACAAAATGTATGCATCAAGGTTTTCATTCTTTATAATCATTAGGGCTGTCAATTAATCGCAGTTAACTCACGGAATTAACTCAAAAATATTAACTGTGATTAAAAAAAATAATCTCAATTAATCCCATTGTTAAACAACAGAATACCAATTGACATGTATTAAATATTTTTGGATGTTTTTCTACATTTTCAAATATATTGATTTCTATTACAACACAGAATACTAAGTTGTACAGTGCTCACTTTATATTATTTTTTTGATTACTAATATTTGCACTGTAAAAATGATCAACAAAAGAAATAGTATTTTTCAATTCACCTCATACAAGTACTGTAGTGCAATCTCTTTATCGTGAAAGTGTAACTTACACATGTAGATTTTTTTTGTTATATAACTGTACTCAAAAACAAAACAATGTAAAACTTTAGAGCCTACAAGTCCACTCAGTCCTACTTTTTGTTCAGCCAATTGCTAAGACAAACAATTTACAAACATTTACAGGAGATACTGCTGCCTGCTCCTTATTTATGTCACCTGAAAGTGAGAATAGGCATTCTCATGGCACTTTTGTAGCCAGTGTTGCAAGGTATTTACGTGCCAGATATGACACACATTCATATGTCCTTCATCCTTCGGCCACCATTCCAGAGGACATGCTTCCGTGCTGATGATGCTCATTAAAAAAATAATGCGTTAATTAAATTTGTGACTGAACTCCTTGGGGGAGAATAGTATGTCTCCTGTTCTGTTTTACCCACATTCTGCCATATATTTCATGTTATAGCAGTCTCAGATGATAACCCAGCACATGTTCATTTTAAGAACACTTTCACAGCAGATTTGACAAAACGCAAAGAAGGTACCAATGTGAGATTTCTAAGGTTAGATACAGCATTCGACCCAAGGTTTAAGAATCTGAAGTGCCTTCCAAAATCTGAGAGAGATGAGGTGTGGAGCATGCTTTCAGACATCTTAAAAGAGCAACACTCCAATGTGGAAACTACAGAACCCGAACCACCAAAAAAGAAAATCAACCTTCTGCCGATGGCATCTGACTCAGATGATGAAAATGAACATGAGTCGGTCCGCTCTGCTTTAGATCATTATCGAGCAGAACCTGTCATCAGCATGGACGCATGTCTTCTGGAATGGTGGTTGAAGCATGAAGGGGCATATGAATCTTTAGCGCATCTAGCACATAAATATCTTGCAATGCTGGCTACAACAGTGCCATGCAAACGCCTGCTCTCACTTTCAGGTGACATTGTAAACAAGACGTGGGCAGCATTGTCTCCTGCAAATTGTAACCAAACTTGTTTGTCTGAGCGACTGGCGGAAGTAGGACTGAGTGAACTTGTAGGTTCTAAAGTTTTACATTGGTTTTTTTTTTATTGCAGTTATGTAACAAAAAAAATCTTCATTTGTAAGTTACACTTTCATGATAAAGAGATTGCACTACAGTACTTGTATTAGGTGAATTAAAAGATACTGTTTCTTTTGTTTTTTACAGTGCAAATATTTGTAATCAAAAATAAATATGATGTGAGCACGGTACACTTAGTATTCTGCGTTCTAATTGAAATTAATATATTTGAAAATGTAGAAAACATCCAAAAATATTTAAATAAATGGTATTCTATTATTAACAGTGTGATTAATCACTCGATTAATTTTTTTAATCGCTTGACGGTCCTAATAATAATGCAGATGCAGTTTATAATGGTGGTATGTCATTCCAGGACACACAGGCTTATCTCAGAATCAAATCTCTCAAGTGGCCAATAGAATATTTAGTTAGCTTCCTGTTTCACGGCACAGTCAAAATGCCCAACTTCTGGACAACAGTGCACACCCCACGATGCCTTGTTACAATAAAATATGAAAAGACACAGCATAAGCTTTTTCTGCACACCCAAAAATTATCTTCCTTCTGATCTAAATGTTCATTTCAATGAGATTCTCTAAAGGCATCAAGAGTCATTTGGAACTCAAACTGGCATATGCACCCACATAGATAATACTGCTGATGTAGGAAGAAAAGCTTATTTAGGTCACCTTATAAGCTTTCAGGCCATTATAATTAAATAGGTACGCTATAGCATAACATGTTAATAATTGAGGAATATGCAAAATGGTCAACCAAGTTTCTGACCAATGGCATTCATTAGCTCACCATGGTTGATTTCAATATTATTAAAAGCACTCTGCCTAATTATTATTTATTTATTGTATTACTATAGTGCTTACAAGACTTAATCACGGACCAGGACCACATTATGCTAGGTGCTGTATAAACACAGAACAAAAAGAGGAGATTTCACATAAATTCTCCATAGCTCACTATATGATATTGTAGTTCAAACGTTAAAAGATGAGGAATACACATTTTGGCCATGCTGTGTTTTATATCATATTGCTTTCTCCTACAATATAGTACGTGTCACTAAGAAGCTATTCAAGGTACAATTGGGCCCATGAGACAAACAGAACAGCAATTTGTTGAGCTGAGCATCAGAAAAAAAAAGTATTTATAATGTTTCCTCTATGTCCTGTACTCTCCTGCTATCATCCTTGTTTAAGGATGTGAAGATTTTCTCCAGGGTAAATAAGTTCTGATAAATGAATTCACAGTACTTAAAAGAAAGTTCTGCTGATACTTAAACAGTATATGCTATGACTATCACAAAAGGAAGTGCCTTCAACAGAGCTTTTCCTTCCTTTCTAATTCCCATGATTCCCTTAATTTCCCTTAAGACAGAGAAGGGAAAGGAGGACCCTGGAGTCCACCTGAATATGGAGACCTACGAGACAGCAATCGGCAACTGAACTCCCCCACCCTACAAGCAGATACAGCAGGCAGATACAAAACAGGTGAAGAGATGCCTCATGCTAAACAAAGCGAGGCTCATCTGGGTAGAGAGGAAGATAGGTTTGGTAGTTGCAGAGGGAAATCCCAAAAGATGAGCACAACTTTGATATGCATCTGAATTTTTGGGTGCCGATCAAAACTGCACCTACAAACATTTTGAAGGTCACTTAGTTGCCTAAAATAACTACGAACGGCCTGGACTTCCTGATTGTTATGCTATGTTAGACACTGCATCCATGTTCTCTAACTTCTCCAATCCATATGGCATAACATATAACCTATATTAGAATAAATTATCATAAACACTGATGACTGCTTATTTGTAAACAACTGTCATCCCTCCAGCTGAGCTGCTGATAATGACATTCTGTTGCGACTAAATCTGGCTTTAATGAGCAATATTGACAAGCATATCTATATAATTCCACTGATTTTCTAGTGAAAGAAATACAACAGAAAACGATAGGTCGAAGATTGTGAGTTAAAAAAATTCAGTTTGCATTTAAAGCATTTTGTGTGTTATCGGCACAGATCATTTTATTCAAGATATAGTGCACTAACATCATTGAGTTTGAATACATATCAGAAAATGGATATCCACTGATTAGTATGCAGGGCATTCATTTACTATTTATCATTGAAAATCCAATGCTATTTGCTATGCTCTAACTTTACTGTAGAAATAAGAACACCCTAGAAGTCAATGTAAACTAAGAGGATAATCCAATCTCATTCTTCAGGACATAAACTGATAACAAAAGGGGCTGGGAAGGAATTTTTCCATCACATTCAACATTGCACAATTGGTTACGTGCATTGCAACGGTTTTCACCTTCCTGTGTAGCATGGGACACTTTGACATTTACATCATTACACAGACATTTTTCCTTCCAAAAAAGTAACAACATTCACTAACATGGTAGAATTAGAAATAAGCCTAATGCTTCTAAAGGAATTCAGACAGATGCTCACTTGACGGGTGTGACAGCTCATGTGGTCATTTGCGCTGTTCTTCTCTCTTCCATTTATCTGATAAACCAGAGTGAGCCATAACTAGGTGAGCCAAAATGCAGATCACTAAAATAAAAGCTGGGCTATAAGAGTAATGAATCTGAGATTTTCATGGGCCCTAAGTAAACCACTCCACCTTCAGGATATGTCAAGAATACCTGCTGTTTACAGAATGGCTCTCAGTCAGTACAAATAATGTAATAGCATTAACAGGCAAGAAAAAAAGAATGAATAATGGACAGAAGTTTATCTGCCTATGACCTATGTATTTAAGACTTACAAGTACCATTCCCACCTCCCCCTGTGAGTCTGGGCTGGAAACCTCTTTTGGTCAACCTGAAGATATGGTAGCATTGGAAAATAGCATCAATTAAGCTCATAAGCAATCTGCAACTTGCGTAGCTGGCTCCCAGGTGATTGACTGAGTTACCAGGTTTTGTTATTCTGCATATGTCCTGCTTGTAAATTTAAAATGACCTTAGCAGCAGTTTTGAACAACTTGACTCCCTCACTTAGTGGATGTGAGAGACTGAGATGACAGTTTGAAAGCCAGAAGTAGAATATGGGACACAAAGGAGGAAAATGATAGTCCCGGTGTGAAAGAGAGAAAATGAAGGCTTCTATTTGAAATGCCAGTTCTATTAAGCAAGTTCATGGAGGCAGAACCTAGTTTCATATGCACATCAAAATAATATCTAAGAAAAGATATAATGCTATTTTCTCTATTCTTATTTTTGGACAGCTGGTGGGCGGTATCTAGTTTAACTCTGTGTAGAGTAACTAGACTTAAAATATTGCTCGTAGTTTCTTTTTTATTTATGTAGGTAAGAGACTACATTGGCAGACTGAGTGGGCAGTAGAAATAGACACATCTCCAACCTGTTTCCACAGAACCTAAGCTTACATTTACAAAGAATCAAGCTTCTAGCATCTATGAATGCACCAAAAGCTTTCTGGATGTAAGCTTGAAGTAGCCTGATGCAGCAATCTCTATCTGAATCTGTTGACAAACAATGGGCCAAATTGAGATGTGATGTAAATGATAGTACCATAGGTGCAAGTTGGCAAATTGGTGTAAGCCATGGGTGAGTGAGTGGCGTGTGAATAAGATTCATTAACCCTGGCTCAGGGAGGTTGTCTCAAAATTCAGAGACAGATCTCTACAGGTACAAGACACTGTTTTAGTTGCTTGCCTTCTTGAATATTTCTAAATGTAACATCAAGTACAAAACCCAACCCAACAATACATAAAAGATGTACGGCACAGCTTGGGGAGAAGATATAGAAGTGTGTGAGAATTAACCAGTACGGGTAAATAAGAGAATTTTTGAGTGGGTGAACCTACATGTAGGAGTATACAACACTCAGAACCAGGTCCCTGCCTACTAGCTCTCAGGCAAGAGAGAAAGACAAAGCTGATCAATAGCTGGATTTTATTGCTGCTGAATTCATCCAAACAATTTCTATTTATTATTGAGGGTAATGCAACCACAAGCAGGCTTTTTACATTAGCTGTGGGCTTTTTAAAAAATAAATCTGATAGAGATGTATATATTCATAATAGGCACAGCTCTCAAACCCTCCAAGAAAGGTTCCAACGGGACCTTCGGCACTGCAGAGGTTAGTGCCACTGTTGCATATGAATAAACTGTAGCAATCCATGACCAAACCATCCATAGGTTTGTGAAAGTAGTAGAGGCTATTTTTTCACCTGTGCTAACTCCCAGGAGCATCTTAGGAAAAGAGGAAATGAGGCTTTCCCTCTAAAATGTCATTTAATTTTAAAACAAATACCTGAACAAGTTGTCAGAATTATGACTTTTCATTATTTTTATCACAGCTCCATGACTTGCCATTTCTTGCAGGATAAATCATGACTTCCACCAATATTAAGCTAATTAAAAGGCACATTTATAGTAATATTCTTCGCTCTTCTGTCTTTTCCTCCCACAGGATGGTCCTCTAAAATGCTTTAAGGTGCAGTGACAAGGTGGGTGAGGTAATATCTTTTATTGGACCAACTTCTGTTGGTGAGACAGACAAGCTTTCAAGCTTACATAGAGCTCTTCTTGACGGGCAGTGACATTTCTACATGATACTGTCAGTTTTGTTCTGCTAAATTAATGGAGTCCCTGCTAGAAACAACAAACATGGCAATTTGGGGCTGTAATGGCAAATTCTGTCACCTAATTATCCTTTAACTAAAAGTCAGCTATTTCCTTCCTAAGGAGCTATCCCAGGAGAACATGTTTTTTGCTGTTTTGTTTTCCTGAAATACTCTCTGTTCCAAGACATTTTGGCAACTTTTGTTTTACAAGTTAGGGCCTTCTAAGAGTTTTTAGTAATTTGAACAAAAATTTTAAGTGACTCATTACTCCATTGTTAGTACCATATTAAAATTAAAAAATGGATTGGAAAAAACATGAGCCTAGGCTCATCTGAAGTTTTTTGGCAAATGCTTGGTGAAATTTTGAAAGGACGTAAATTTTACTGAATGCTTTGAAATGAACATATGGAAAATGCACATTTCAACATTTAAATGTGAGGAATTCAATTAATAAGTTAAATAATTGTTTGGAAATAAAATGTTTTTCTGACTTCATTTTCTTTGATCTGTTAAACAGACATCAGAGTTGACCTCCGTATTGTTAGCATCACTATTCATTTTTTACTTCAGGCTCATAAGAAATAATTCCCCATGAGACAGGAGAGCAGAAACAATCTTCTCACAAAAACACACTAATAACAGTCATATAAAATGAGAGTTTTCAGATCATTTAAAAAAATAACTGTCAAATCACATTGCAACCCATTCCTTGGGTCCATCATACAATAATAGAATCCTAAAAATGGTTTAACTTAAAATGCTATTTTCTTAACAATATGTTAATAAGACACATAATATTGTTATATACTTGCAGATTTATTGGACTTATAATTCATTATAATATAAAATAATAGTAAAATATAATAGATGTGAAGAGGGTAAATGATCTGCTAGTTTGTTATCAAAAGAAGTGTGCTCAACTCTACTCTGCAATATTTCATAGAAAATGAGGGACTCAACTAATAAATTCTTTTAGATTTTATAGCATTTTATAGAAATGTTGTTTTTAATGGACAGGAAATGTTTAATGTCATGATATAGAAGCAATTTAACTATGTGCATGACATGGCTTGAAAGATTCACTTACACACACAGTTGGAGTAGAGGAAAAATTTTCCCCATCTGATGCAAGCATATCAGGATAACTGCATTGCATGAACGATAACATAACTGTTATAGAAATTATATAAAATAGACTATGACAATATAAATTTTCAGTTTGGCTTGAAAACTATAATACGATAGAATTCAAATCAGAAAGAACTATCAGGATATTGTAATGTGCTACGACAAGTTAAAATTATCTATTCCTCCCCCCCCCCCTTTGAAAAGAACTTGTGTTAGAACACACTGAGCTAGAACCTGGGACCAAGGGAGTTCTGGGCCACCGATGCCTCCGCATCGCCAGAGGACACATAGGCTAGGAAGATCAAGAAGGCTAGGAGGATCATGTGAGGCTGCGCTCCGCAGGTAGTACTGCCCAGCAGAACCTGAGTGGGAGCCCCTCACAGCCCCCTGATTGGCTGATGCCAGTACTTAAACCAGGAAACCATGAAGGGGAGCTGTCTGAGGAACACCACCGACTGCCTGCCCATCTCTGCTCCTGACCCTGCTTGCAACAGACCCTAGACTATGGCTTCCAACCCTGGTTTGTCCTCAACTTTGCTATTTGATTGCTGTCTATAACCTGGTACACCACCCTGATCTCCTGGTAACCTGACCCTTCTTGCCTTCTGATACCTGATGTGACGTTGCCCCCCATAATGCTTTATAGAAATATGCTTATGAGTGTAAATATGACATAACTGGAATATGTTTTATGCTAGATATGCCACGTAACATATCTTTGCAAAGGTTATGATCTACTAAATATATTCATCCTATTTGTATGCATGTATCATTTTTATATCTGAAGTTATGAGCTTTGGCTCTATGCTTGTATTTAAAGTGTTTGCTGTAGGGAGCACATAAGTCAGATTTGGTCAACATAGTATGAAGGGGTTATTCAAGTAATTGGGAGTACTTAACTAGCAATGGACTTTGGGAGATGCCAATCCACATCTGGGCTTTCCTGGGAATGTTCAAACTAACATGTAAACAATGGCGGCGGCCTGCAAAAAGCTGAATCATTCATAGACATGTGACATGCCCAGTTGGCTACAGACTCCATCTTGTTGCTGTGATTTTGCACAGGAGAACAAAAGGGTTTCCGCTCACAAGAGAGAGAATATAAAAGGCCCTGGAAACCCCTCCATTTTGTCTTCAGCTGGCTCAAAAGATAAGAGATGGGCCTCTCCACCCCAAAGAGATGCCTGAAAGAAACTGGAACAAAGGACAGTAACTACGGGGGTGTGAGTGATTGCTGGACCCAGACTAGGAACGAGTCTAGTCTGTGAAAGAAGCTTATTGGAACATCTCTGAGGGTGAGATTTACCCACATTTAGTTTTCTACTGTATTAGGCTTAGACTTGCATGTTTTTGTTTTATTTTGCTTGGTAATTTACTTTGTTCTGTCTGTTATTACTTGGAACCACTTAAATCCTACTTTTTATATTTAATAAAATCACTTTTTTACTTAATTAACCCAGAACAAGTAATTAATACCTGGGGGAGCAAACAGCTGTGCATATCTCTCTATCAGTGTTATAGAGGGTGAACAATTTATGAGTTTACCCTGTATAAGCTTTATACAGAGTAAAATGGATTTATTTGGGCTTTGGACCCCATTGGGAACTGGGTATCTGGGTGCTGGAGACTGGAGCACTTTTTAAGCTGCTTTAAGTTAAGCCTGCAGCTCTTGGGTGGACGTGGTTCAGAGTTGGGTCTGTGTTTGCAGCAGGCTAGCGTGTCTGGCTCAACAAGACAGGGTAAAGTCCGAAGCTGCCAGGGAAAACGAGCTCAGAGGTAGTCTCAGCACATCAGGTGGCAGTCCCAAGGGGGTCTCTGTGACCCAACCCGTCACATCTGACTCTCTGTTTACCTTCTGGCCTGTCGAGGACTCTGACCTACCGGTAGCATGACTCCAATGCTTAATTTGTGCCAGGGCTTGGCAGTTCACAGTCCCAGCACCTCTGGGCTTGCCACGTCAGTTATGAAAATAAAAAAATTGCTAAAGCCCCGGCACCTCTTTCATTACAAATTAAGCCTGCCTCCTGATGCCTGACTCTTGGTTCACCCTCTGGCCCATCTCAGGCTCTGACCTACCAGTAATCTGACTCGGCTTGACTCCTGACTCCTGTTCCAACCAGTAGGTCTGACCGCACTCATCCTGGTCCTGACAGCTTGGCCTCCACTGATCAGAAATCAAAGCATGTCAAATCATTAGCTCACATTAAATTAGCCTGAGCAAATAGCAAATAGTGACATAAAACAACAGTGATGATCACAGACCATCCCGACAGACAACCAGAACATGGTGATTACGTCACTGTATATAAAGTTCTTGTTTGGGTATCTGTCCACGTGGATCCCACTCTCCTGACTCAATGGGTGCACTATACTAAACTGCCACCAACCTGCAGCAGCACCCTCTGCCGTGGCACCACAATCCTAGCTCTGACCTGGTGAGGAGGGGATACCCATGGGGGCAAGGAAGAGAGTGCCTTGGAGTGCGAGCCCAGCCCACACTCACCCTGCAGCAGCAGCTCCTGTCCCACAGGGCTGGACCCAGCTCTTTGCTCCAGGTGTGGCAGCCTGGTGTACGGGGTCACAGCTCCCTTCAGGTTTGGCCCCTCTTTGATGCCTCATGCTGTACCCTTATGGGTTTCAATTACAGCCATACTGGCCCTCGTTCACAGCATTCTGCCCACTATAGTATCAGTCACCCTATGTCTATGGGTAAATCACCACCACCAGGGAACCTCAAAGGGTGGTTCAGTCGTCCCAAAGGGAAGATGTGTGGGCACAGGGCCACGAAATACAAAGTGAGGGGGTGATAATTTGATCAGCAGGGAGATCCTTTGACTCCGTTGGAATTTGCTTCATCTTCAGCAGATGAAGCTGTCACTTCATCAGTGCCATTTATGATGGGTGATTTTAAAACTTCAAAGCTCCTTAAAAGGATGGCTGATACACTATAAATTATCCAAGAAAAAAATCATACAAAGTGTTGGATATCTTATACCCAGTTATGTTTATCAATGTCTATTAATGGGGGGATTCTAGACCCAACCAAAAATCTTTGGCAGACCCCCACCTTCCATCTCTGCTACATCGAAGCAAGTGGACTGTCGATAACAAGTTCCTCAAAAAAGATTTTGAGTATTTCTATATTCACCCAGTTCCAGGAGTATTGGTTAATTTATGGCTACAAATGAAAAATCAAGACATCCTGCTCCACCGAAGTCTGTCACGAAAGATAAGGAATCAAAAAAGTTCGCTAGTTTAAAGGTCAGAATCTCCAACTAACTGGGCTTCTCTAGCCAAGGATGAATACCTTTAATGGAATTAAGTTTCCCAGTTCTTTAAGTCTTCTCTGTATGCTTTAATTGCTAAAATGACTTTACAAGCAGCACTGGATGGTGCTGACACAGCCACAAGATCAATAGCTACTGGTGTCACAATGAAGAGAATCCCGTGGTTGGTTGTGCCTGGTATCCCCAAAAAAGTCCAGATGGTGATGGAGAAATTATCTTTTGAAGGACATGATTTATTTAGCTCAAGTAAATATGTCTATGCATCCAGCTCACAAGAAGTATTTATATTTTGTGGTAACGGATATATGTTAACAATTCAAAGTCCTCCTTTTTAGTCCCTCCACTGCCCCAAAGAACATAAGAATGGCCATACTGGGTCAGACCAAAGGTCCATCCAGCCCAGTATCCTGTCTACCAACAGTGGCCAATACCAGGTGCCCGAGAGGGAGTGAACCTAACAGGTAATGATCAAGTGATCTCTCTCCTGCCATCCATTTCCACCCTATGTCAAACAGAAGCTAGGGACACCATTCCTTACCCATCCTGGCTAATAGCCATTAATAGACTTAACCTCCATGAATTTATCTAGTTCTCTTTTAAACCCTGTTATAGTCCTAGCCTTCACAACCTCCTTAGGCAAGGAGTTCCACTGGTTGACTATGCGCTGTGTGAAGAACTTCCTTTTATTTGTTTTAAACCTGCTGCCCATTAATTTCATTTGGTGGCCCCTAGTTCTTATCTTATGGGAACAAGTAAATAACTTTTCCTCATTCACTTTCTCCACACCACTCATGATTTTATATACCTCTACCATATCCCCCCTTAGTCTCCTCTTTTCCAAGCTGAAAAGTCCTAGCCTCTTTAATCTCTCCTCATATGGGACCCGTTCCAAACCCCTAATCATTTTAGTTGCCCTTTTCTGAACTTTTTCTAATGCCAGTATATCTTTTTTGAGATGAGGAGACCATATCTGTACGCAGTATTCAAGATGTGGGCATACCATGGATTTATATAAGAGCAATAAGATATTCTCCATCTTATTCTCTATCCCTTTCCCCCCTCCCTTTTTTTAGCTGCCCATTTAAGGAGACAGTGTGTTCATGTTTACCCTTACCTCGACATTTGTTCAATTTTGGGAAAATCATCTCACCCACATCTGTCTCATGTTACTGGGACCCATGGCATGATGTATTTTCAGAATACCACATGCCAAACTTTACCTCAGAGCATTTCAGAGGTGGCTGAATTTGCAGGTAACAGATCCTGAACAAGTCCTACCACCTTTTTGCTGGTGGAATGATGCAAAAAATGCTTGTCAAAGCATACCTTTCATTTCCCCTTTCTTCAGCAAGACACGGATAGGATAATAGATGCCTCTAGGAAGCACATCTGGATCATTTTCAGACTCTCAGACTGTGTCCCCCTTCAGACTCCCATTTAGAGATAAATGTTTTGGAACTCGGAGCAATAAGTCTGACGTGCAAATTGTTCCTACATCTCTTATAAGGAAAAACCACTCAGGTCATAACAGACAATACCACAGCAATGTAAGCAATGTATTTAATAAACAGGCAAGGAGAGGCAAGATCAGCTCCTTTTTCTCAAGACGTATTTCTTCTTGGGAGTGGTAAGATCAGAATTCTGAAAAGTCAAAAATCTTGAAATTTGCATGAACTGAAAAATCTGTAAACATATTTACATTCGGTCAATTAAAAACATTTCGTTTCAATAATTTTAAATTTTTTTTATTTTAAACCTCTCTTTTTCTTATTATAAGTTAACTTAAATTTCAAACTGAAAAGTCATTGTGAACCAAAAAATTGAACTGTTCAATGTCAATTTCAAAACTTTTTTCAAAAAAAATTTCAACAGGAAATCCATTGAAACAGAACCTTTCCCCTAAAATATCTGGTTTTGATAATTTGGCATTTTCTGACGAAAAAAATTAATCAAAAAATTTGCAACCAGCCTTATTCACATTCTGCCCTCCTTCCCTACTGCAACAGAGTATTTTTATTCAATATTCTGATTGGCAGCTGGGACCATTTTTATGGGACCACTGGTATGCCCTCGAGGCTCTGCAGAGCATATGCGTCAATGGACACTGCTGATTAAAAGATTCCAGCCCTGTGTGCATGGGGCACATGCACACCAAGGGTGGGATCCACCTGGACAGAACAACTTGAGGAGCCACCAGTACAGTAAGGTAACCATTCTTTTTTTGCAGTTCAGTTGTAAACAGAATTGCCCAGAGTTTCCCATTCTAAAGAAAAAAACCCCATTAAAATCCATTTGTAATATGCACATTAAGGGCACTTTGATAATGAGTAACACTCATGCACAGAACCGCTGTAATATTTAAAAATTCTTTTATGAAAATATACATTGTTGTCTCCTATTTATAATTTAAGTGTAATAACCCCAGAGCCTATCACAAAGACTATATTATTTTATTGGATTTATAGAAATGGGCCAAAACAAAATCTTTAAAACCAAAATCCTATGAAATTTTGGGGACCAGTGGAGAATCACAATCCAAGAGCTCAGTACGTTCGCTGAAAAACAAAATGGTTTTGGTCAAGACTAATGGCCAAAAATTTAATTATCTGTTGAATAGGCTATTTTATTAACATTCAAGAAAATCTTTTTAGCCACTGAATTCAGAAGATCAAGCAGTACATAGACTACTTTACACTATTTTTATCCCTATCTTTTAATTGCATAAAGGGAATTAACCTCCGCTCTCAGTTAAATAAAAAGTGGTTATAGTAATTTTCTGGAGCAGGCTCAGAAAGATTTTCAACAAACACCAGCCATGGGAGTACAAGTCTCTTAACAGAACGGTGCAAGGGAGATATTTTAGGAAATGTAAATAATTTTTAAGTTGGTGAAATGAGCTCTGCATTACAGTGCCAACCAAATATACCACTAAACAATGAAATGATGGTTTCCAAAGTCAGCAGTAATAAGGATAATGAGCAATATTTTTTTAAAAGTAAAGTTTTAGCTTGTTATAGATGCTTAGCCACAATAATTAAAATCAGAAACAACTCCAATTCATTATACAATGAATAAGCAATTTGGTGACCGACACTATAAGTCTAATGCTGACTGCACTGCATTTCATCTAAAAGCTGCCAAACCTATAATGGAATGGAAAAAATATGTAATATATCCCTTTGATAATTACCTACTGTTTCTTTATGGGCTATTTTCAGTAATCAGGTCCTGCATCATCATCATCATAACAAGTGTACCCATTCGTATCTTATATTAAACAAGTACCCCAAGGGAACATCAATAAACAATGCATCAAAGCCAGAGTTGTTTGACACTACTTCAGTGCTTGCAGAAATACGAAAAGAAAGCAACACACAAACACTGAATTCACATTTAGTCCACACAGTCGGACAGGGAATTGCCTTTGCTTTTGTCTGGCTCTGAGCAAGAAAGATAAGCTAACAAAATATTAGCTAGGCATAGGTAAACTGCAGTCTCTTTGCAACATCCAAACCCCTTAATACAAGAGGGCACAGAAAACAATGGACAGAAATGAGTTCCAGGTTGGTTACAAGTTTTAAAAAGAAAGCAATTTTATCACCTTTGGTCATAAAGGTGTCTGATGAAATTACCATGAAGTCAGCACACCTAAAAAAGAGGGACAGAACACCTTGAAAGAATATTTAAATAAAATGGAAAATATTTAAGCTATGTGGAAGAAGGGATGAGGCAAATGAATTTGAGGACTGGCAAAGCTCCCCCTTTATTTACATCAGAGATCTTTCAGTGAGTCATTAGAAAATTGCACCAGATGGTTAGCAGGTATAAACTGGCATAGCTCCGTTGACTTAAATAGAATTATGCCAATTCATGCCAGTTGAGGATCAAACCTATATATTTTGATTTAAAAAATAATTCATATTAGAAGTGACACCTATGGGACGGTGTCTGACATAGAATTTATGGTTATTAACTCCAGGGGAGGCAGCTTGTTTTGCCAAAGTTATTTTTAGAAGAAAAAGGAAGATCTGTGTTTCAGTGTAACAAAGATTTCTCTTAAGATATTTAGTCATTTTGGATTCCGTTCTGCCAGGACTACTAGGGAAGATGAAGACTATACACCCACAGGCAGATGTGCTGCCAGAATCTTTTTTGGGGTGGGGTAATGGGATTTACAAACCCCAGGCTGAGCACAGGCAGAAGGGAGAGGAAGGCTGATCACACCTCCGAGCAGCTGCCAGGAGTGCCAATCATGGAGACACGCACCCACAGCTGTGACCAATAAAGAAAACAAGCCCCGCTATAAAGGAGGGAGACAAGAGAGGAAAGAGGAGGCGGCAAGGCCTGGGATAGCAGAAGGACAAAAGCCCCATGCCAAGCTGCCTCTGAAAACAAGGAGACAAAAGGAGACTGTAAGCAGGGCCGGCTTTAGGAAGTGCGGGGCCCAATTCGAACAGTTTCGACGGGGCCCCGACAGGGATGACTAAAAAAAAAAAACCCAGGAAAAAAAACCACGTGGGGCTTGTACTCACCTGGCCGCGCTCCTAGTCTTTGGCGGCGGGTCCTTCACTCGCTCTGGGTCTGAAGGACCCACCGCCAAAGTGCTGCCAAAAACCCAGAGTGCCGTCGGGTGAGTAAAAATTAAAAAGGTGTCTCTAGCCAGGGAAGGGATTCTCTGCCACTTGCCCCCACTCTGGGCGGCCCTGCCACTGGGTGCAGGGCCCTCTTAGGCGCGGGGCCCGATTCGGGGGAATTGGTGGAATTGGCCTAAAGCCAGCCCTGACTGTAAGCCCTGAGGTTTAAGGGCTGATAGACTCAAAATAAGTTAAGAGTTTACGAACTGGTCTAGTTGCAGACAAATTGAAGTAGATAGTGAGGGGAAAGCTGGGACCCCTAGAGAGACAGCAATTTTTACAAGTGTAAAAATAACAGAATATACAGAATTATAACAAAAGTGAAATCATGCATATTCTTCATGGAAATAAACCTGTGCTTAAAGCCACTAAGAAACATCTGTATAATCTAAACACAAACTTTTCAGTTGAACTAAAGCACAGATGATACTGCATATGCAAGAAGCAAGGTCAATCAATGCACCTACATATGCAAGTTCTAATCCCAATGCAACAACTATATCAGGATTTAACATTTCAGCTAAGCAGAAGCTGATCTTCCAGAACACAGAATCCCATTATCTGAAGTAGGGCATATGAATAATTTTCATTATTTGCACTCCATAAATAAGGTGGTTCCCCCCCTCTCACCCCACTCCCGGGATTCATAAGCTTTTAAAGTGATTAGAACCCAAGATTATAAATAGAATACACGTTAGTAGCCATGGTATAAAGGTTTTAAATGTATGGCTTTCAGGATTTCTGCATTAACTATAAGTGAGTCATGCAGGTCATCCCAAACGAAGCCCAATAAAACCATTAAACTGTCAGAAATGCCATTTTGACTCCTTGCTTCTACCTAATCCACATTTTATGACACAACAGGAAGGTTTTGTTTCGGTTTTAAAATCAAAGTTGTTTTAAGTT
This sequence comes from Terrapene triunguis, assembly GCF_002925995.2. Classification (NCBI taxonomy): domain Eukaryota; kingdom Metazoa; phylum Chordata; order Testudines; family Emydidae; genus Terrapene; species Terrapene triunguis. The sequence continues at coordinate 4,229,141 of NW_020664583.1, forward strand.
GGAATCTCAGGTGTGGTTTGGGGACAGAAGGATTAGTGGCCAGAGTTCAGGTGATGATAGATAAAATAAATGTTCTTTATCACATGAGTGAGTAGTTTATCACATGACTGCAGAAATAGGGAATTTATCACACAGGTGGGTTTTTCTACAGCTTTACTATAGTCAGAAATATAAAATACTGGCTTTATACAGATTTCAGGGAAACATAAGACTCACACATAGTCCTTCAGAGCAGCCTAATGTGTACATTTGATGTTCTATTAAAAAAAAACCAACACAGTATTTCCTAACATGTACAACATTGCGGCCAACCTGATATCCAGGCAAGGAGGATTCAAACAGAATGATTAAGAAATCTACTAAAAAAATCTATCATGCAAATTAAATGGGATGTAAGGACAGGAAGGAGAGAGATTGCCACCAGACTGCCACAGCCTTCAACACAGAATCCCACTCTCTTTGTAAAGGATGGTCGGGTCCCAAAGTGAATTATAGTTATTAGTTCTATACCACAGAAGTAGTGTGATTTAATGGACTGAGCATGTGACTTGGAGCTGGGAATTCCTTATTTCTACTCTTAGCATTTCTAATTTACCTTGGGTTTATCCTCTGTGTTATACTGTTTCCTCAACTGTAAAATGGGAATAATCCTCCCCGCATTTGTTTTAATGATTAATAATCAAGCATTATATAGATATATCAGATACAAACCAATGATCCCCTAACCTATCCCCTACATTGTAGTCATAAAGGGAGTGAACACTATTTTCATTATCATGACATCAGAGCGCCTCTATTTCTTACTGTGTTCTATTATTTTTATATAAAAAGTTATTTTCTTTTTAAGCTTTCAAATAAAGGCTAAAATCAGCCAAAGACAAAATATAATTCTGCAGACACTTCACACATGCAACCGACTTTTTACATATGGTGGCAGAACAACATCTGTGAATTTTTGGTTTGGATTTTTAACCCTTCAGTTGCTAACCTCTCCCTGGCAAAGACACTTGACAAATGTTGTCTTCATCCAAACATAATATTAAAAACAACTTGCCATCTGGCAACCCAGCATTTGCAACTGTAGTACAGTCACTGATGTGCCAAAGTAACAAAGGGCTGTTAATTATTGTTACAGAAAAAAGAACTTCCTCCAGAGTAGATTTATTTTATGTTGAAAGCAAATATCAATTCATACTTATGCCTGCAACTTATTTTCTCAAGGGGAACCCATCTCTGTTCCTCATACAACTTCAATATTGGACCCTCACACATTACCTAACACAAAGTTTCTCCCTTATTTTCTAGATGACAGTTCACCAGGGGAGCTTTTCTGATCTGACTTCCTCTAAAGTATCTACTGAGACAAAATGAAAATCTTGCCACCTTTTTCTTGCAATAGATCATAAAACCCTATTTTTGCTATAATTAAATAATGCCAACTGAACAATCAAGGCCTTTTCTCAGTTATAGGGTTTGCACCTAAGTTTTGTGTCATCCAATTTGACAGTGGTAATTAGAACATTAAACAAAAATAAACAACTTCAATACAGTTCTTTTAATTGACACTTAAGTATCAGATAGTAGGCACTTTAACTTCTGTGACATACCTCAGGCCTTACTGGATCTTCAATACCAACTACACAAATGCAGGTTAGGTCAGTTAAAATGTCATTTTCACTGTCCCAGTCTGGTTCTGGGTTGCTGCTGAAGTCCCGGTATGCGATGCAAATAGTTCTCAGTCCATCGCAGGCCATGGGTTCAATAACTTTCTTCACCATCTCATCCCGGTCACGGGGTCTGAAGATACGAATCTCACCTGCTGCATTAACGATTCTAGAACACCTGTAAGAAAAGGACGTGAATTGCATTTGTTTGGTTTCTGGTTTCCATTATACCTGATCATTTCATCCAACACCACACTTTTTTTTTTTGTTAGTTTTAATTTCTAGTGCACTCCACAAACAAAATCAACAGATTCATTATTCTAATGTTAGGTAAGAGAATGTACCTATGATTTTTACAATTGTTGGGCAGATATCTGACATTTCAGTTAGACTGTAATTTCCATTAGGTCCATAATTAGTGAAGAAGTTACAAACAAATTGAAAAAAATCTTGCTAATCCAAATGTGTGGTATATGTTCATATCAGCTAACAAGAGGACATTTGGATTTATATCCCTACATGATAAAAGCACATTTCAAAAGTGCATCTGTTTACAATCTAATGGGGAGGGAGGAGACGAGAGAGCAGAAAAATGCCAACTGCAGTATCCCTTGGCAGCTAATAGAAGACAGGAAAGATGACCATCGACATTGTCCATCCAGACAATTGTGCAAGACTGATTACTTTAAAAAAGGATAAAAGAATAATCACATTAAAATGTATGTTATATTCCTGCAATAAGGTTAGTACCTATTACCTGGAACTATTATTTAGTTTCCAACTTCAAACCAAGACAAGAAGGGCTTGATCCTATTCTCACTGAAGTCAGTGGCAAAATCCCCATATATTTTAGTGCTGTGGGATCACTCCAAGTCACAATAAATAAGGCAAAGAGACACAGTACACTTACTTCTTCAGAACAATTTCAGAAGCACCTTTGCTGTACATTCGGAAACTGCCATCTGGCATTTTAACGACAGTGCTCATTGACTTTCTCACGGAGTTAAACGTGTATACTTTGTAGAGTTTCTCCTCAGGGATTAGATTCCGAACAGGCTGGTAATCTTGCTTCAGTTGCAGGACAAACCCCAATAGGCCACATTCTGTCTTGTTGCCAACCTGACGAGGCAGGCCACCTTCCTTTTCTGGTGGCTGAAGGGAAGAAGGCATCAGATTTCAGCCCCTCGTTTTCTCACCTTTGACAGTATACTCTACTTTTCAAGCCCAATAAATAATGAGGCCCCAGGCTACTAGTTAAGATCTAAAACCTTTACAGTAAAGTCATAGCTCATCCAATTTTAAAGAGCCAGTGGAAATTTTATAGAATTACAACAGACTGAAAAGAATCTATTTGATAATGGAGCAACTTTTTCTTTTTAAATAACCAGTGTAATTCTCTTCCACCTTTGTACCCTCTGGCCATTCAAGATTTTATGATGGTTATGGTATGTGTCATTAAAAATAAATGCATTTTCCTCAGGGTCAATATATGTTCACAAACAGAACAACACTTTTTTTCCTTTGTATTGCTCTGAATCATGTTGCTTTGCTGTTTTTCATGGTGTGGTGGATGTTTTAAGGTAACATTCATCCACTATAATTTTGAACCTCATTTGTTTTTAAAAATAAATCTATATCTAATCAGAAGAATAAATAACCAATGGTATTTCCAGTGATCCATGAACATAATGTCTGTATCAGTAGTTAAGTATTTCTAAATATCTATGAGTTACTACAGTATTTCAGTCTGCTACTTCAGACTGTAAATGCTTTATATGGAAAAAAGGGGTTAAGTTATGACAATTATACTAACCCAGCAACTCTAGCCATTCTTAATGGTACTACCCTTAGAAGAAAAATTTTTATTAGAAAATATTAATCCTCCCTTGCTAATGTAAAAAAAAAAAAGAAGTACAAAATAAAAGAAAACATTAGAAACAATATGGAATATCAGCTGTAATAAAGCTAAAAACCCAACAGTTAGGTCATTAATAATGCTCCAAAAGACTTTAGTGGTCAAGTTTATTAGCTGAAGACTATTGAGGTCTTCAATCATCTTGCACTCAGCAAAGCTATCAAATCAAATTCAGCCTTCGCATAAGCAGACAAAACTCCAATGAAATCACTGCAGTTGGTGCATTAAATCCATAGGGACTAGAAGTGGGGAAAATCCTTTCACAATTTTGATTTGCAATGTTTTGCAATATTTGAAATAAACTTACACTTAAGCCCTGATTCAGCAAAGAATTTAAGTCATTGTCTTCAATGAGACTTATGGTTTGCTTAAGTGCTTTGCTGAATCAAAAGTCTGCTTAAGTGCTTTGCTGCATTCAGAAATATGTCCAAACTTTACTTTGTTATCGATTCTGACACCATTGTTGTTTGGAAACAGCTGTATGCTGAAGAGCATCATGGTGAATGATGAAATTGAAATCTCAGACCAACCACCCCACTTTAGTTTTGAAATCCTGTATCCAGTAATGATACAAGTGGAATCACCAGGAGTAGCCATAGTATTTTTTTAATGTAATTATCCCAGAGAATCACCTAAGACAGTAATGGTTGATTTACAAGACAAGGACAAGTAGATAAAGTTAGACTAGACTAGGACTAAAGCAGACTAATAGATAAGTGACCTTTACAGAAAAGCTTTCTCCAAGAGAATTTCTTTATATGCTTTAGGAAGAAACGCATCTATGGCCAAGTAAAAAAACGTTAGGCTAAAAATCTCTGTCCCAAAGATATTTCTTTTTTCAAAAATAAACAAAATTTCTAACTGAGCAAAACAGCATTCCTTCTGTCGATTGCAAGCTTCATAACTCACTTAATCTGACTGTTTCCTTTACCTTATTCAGCATCAACATAAAATGCTAACACATTGTCAAGCACAATATCAGAGTCCCACAATTTGTTCTACTGTAACATCATTATGTTGTTGTTGAAAATCCCCTATGGATTCTAAAAATCACTTTTAAAAATCTACTAGTAAGAAAACCCAACAGGTAATACTTATGCATGATCCTGCAAATATTTTTGCTCATATTATGCATATAGACAGCTCTAGGCCTTCAAATTAATCAACAACACATCCTCAGCTGTGCTTACACTATCAGTAATGCAAATAATATGAACCAGAGTTAGAAGGGCAGGTGGGAAAAAAGGAATACATTAGCTGGAAAACACCGCAACTGGTCAAACAAGAAATATTTTTGAGCATCCAAGAGGATTTTACAATGGAGAGGAAAAAAAGCAAAACAAACAAAATTGCTTCATTTTTAAAAATACATAGCTTTAATAAATAAAAGTTGGTAGATTTAACATTCTGGGCAAACAGTTCTTGGAAAGAGATAGAGACCACTGGTATCTCAAACCAGCATGGTAATCAGCTTTATTCTCCATCAAGAGACATCAAGGCAGACTGATTCTTACTCTGTTGCCACGGTCAGTCCTTGTTTGTGGCTTGATCTTGCTCCTGCACTGAAGCCAGTAGGAGTCTCAACACTGACGTCCATGTGAGCCGCATAGGGCCCTTGGTGACCAAACATCAGAAACCAGTGATTACATACACAGTGGTTATTTTTCAACCATGTGCATGTTTTTGGTGCCATGATCAGCTAGCAAATGGATACTGAGAAAACAAACATCTATTTGCATTTTATAACATCTATAAATAAATGTAGTGTCTATATTAAGTTTTTCTCCATTCCTCACCCCCTCCTCCCAGTTCTCACTCCCCTTTAAAGTACACTTCTTAGCTGTAAAAAGCAACAGAGGGTCCTGTGGCACCTTTAAGACTAACAGAAGTATTGGGAGCATAAGCTTTCGTGGGTAAGAACCTCACTTCTTGCATCTGAAGAAGTGAGGTTCTTACCCATGAAAGCTTATGTTCCCAATACTTCTGTTAGTCTTAAAGGTGCCACAGGACCCTCTGTTGCTTTTTACAGATTGAGACTAACACGGCTACCCCTCTGATACTTCTTAGCTGGGATCTGAAATCAGGCTTGATTTTAGTTAACAGCTTGTTTTGAATGTAAAGAGGTAAACAAGAAAAATATTACTGGTAGCATGAAAATGACCGCTCCTTAAGCGGAGGGGCCATGGTTTGAGTTTCCGGGGCAAGGGGTATACCTCTTTAAGAGCAGAGAGGCATGAACGCGGACTCATCCCCCAGGTGACTGGAAGAGAGGGGAGAGGATACAGGTATAAGTCAGGCAAGAGAAGCCCTCTTTCACTTGGACCAAGGGGAGCAGCACCCACCCTTGAAAGAGGTGAAATACCAGGTTTGGTCAGGATCTGCTGTGGGCACTGTGCTAGCCACTCCTTTTTCTGGCAGCTGGGAAAGAATTTATCCCTCACTGCCAGATTGGCCAAAGCGGGGGGGGGGGGGGGGATTCGCCTTCCCCACATCAAGTTCGGAGGGCCCTTAGATAAGGTGAGCATGGAATGGGAGTTAGACTATGATGTCGCAACTCATTATGTAAGAGTGGGGTGGATGTCCAGTGCTGGTACTCTGTAAGGAAGGGATACAGAGATCAGATAAATGGTTTGGTAAAGGATTTAAAGGAGGTGTTTGTTAAAGCAGCGGAAACAGGGGGGGTTCCTATGACTGGCATGGCAGGAAGCCAACACTCCCCCTCCTTTATAGCCCACCTTAATCCTCATTCAAGGAGGTGGGGATGGTAAGGTCCCAGCAGCAGGTTGGCTGCGGATCAGAATAGAAAGGGGGAGGGGGCTGACAGAAGCACCCCAGGTAGATACTGGAATGATCATGGATGTACCTGCACTGTACACTTATCTGCTGGGTATGCCCCCACATTTAATAATAAAGCTGCGGCCTCATTAAACCACATCCAGTGTCTCCTGTCCTTCATCCAGTATAGCCAGACAATGAACTATGCAGAAAGATTTTAAAATCTGCTAGCAAGTGTCCACTTTCCCCTTTAGCAGCTGCTGTCTCCACACTCTCTGCATACTATATTAAAACAAGCATATGGTGGTGAGAGTTGGCAGTAGCACTTCCTTTCCTATACTGTTTCACCACAAAATCTGTATGCCAAACTAGCCTCCTTGCAGATTGCTCTCCTCAGTTCATACCAGAAGCTGCTGGATGTTATAACTTCAAACTGTGCCCTCTGTAAGTTTATTTCCTGCTTAAATCTGCAGTTTATAATACTCAGAACAAAATTAAAAGGAACAAAGGGACTATCTATGAATAATTAACTGGAAATACTCTGTTGATCTTTTGCATTGTATGAAAGATACTAGAAAGTCTTTTAATTATGATTTGTGCATAGAAATCCATTCTTTTAGATCTCAACCTCTAGACCACATTACAAGCTATTTTGGCTACTAACAAGAATGTTTGCTTATATATTGCTTGGTAAAATCTTGCACTGGAATGGAGATGGGCGAGGTGACCTAATATGTCTGTCTGTCTAATTCTTGTAACCTTTATTATTCCATATGTACTATAATACCTTCAGTTAGTTCATTTAAGCCTTTATGTAATTTTGTTAATATTAATACTCCAGGTTTAGATATTCACTTGTAAAATGTACTGATCAATTAAAAACAGTATTTTTCACCTTACCCCCCCAAAAAATGTTTCTAGGTCAAAGTACAGCTGCATAAAAAGGCTTTTTTCTAAAGCTAGCACTGACACAGGACAGGGTTAGGATGCATGTTGTACATACCTATTCTAAGAGCTTCACAGAAATGAACTGCTACATATTCTGCAAAGCATATCATCTTTAATCACATCAGACCACTTAAAATTTCATAATTAGTGCTATCAATAGTGCCCTATCAACACACAAGACAATATTATTTTTTTAACTTATAATTTTAACAATTTTTATATAGCACTTATTGAAGGACCAGCGCTATATATCATTACAAAAGATACTACCTCCCACTGAAATCATTAACCAGCTTCTGGCACCTGAGAGTATCATATATTAATCTGTTGATGGAAATACAATCCCTGTATGTACTGAATAATGAGAGGTTTCAGAGTAGCAGCCGTGTTAGTCTGTATCCGCAAAAATAACAGGAGTACTTGTGGCACCTTAGAGACTAACAAATTTATTAGAGCATAAGAAGAAGTGGGTTGTAGCCCACGAAAGCTTATGCTCTAATAAATTTGTTAGTCTCTAAGGTGCCACAAGTACTCCTGTTATTTTTGTGAATAATGAGAATATTCTCAGTGGCAATTTCGTATACATACGGAAGTAGGCAGAGGCTAAATAACTGATTAGGTAGATATGCTACTAAGGAAGGGTTAAAACTAAAAATGAAACTCTCTAAAGGTGACTTAAAAAATGCTTCCATCTTTTAGTTAGACTGGGGAGTTACAAAAGCTTCCAGATTCACTATAGTACTTATTAAACTTCGGTTTTCATGGCTTGCCTGGTCCAATCCTATACTGGTAGCAGTATGGCAGGGTGACATAAGCCTTTCCAGTTTAAATATCTATGAGTTCATGCATATTACAAAGTCTTCAGTTGGATCACCAAATGCTTTTATGTACAGCTGGTTGAGCTACTCAGTTAGAATAATACTGGTTAGGAATGTATCCCCTTTTTTATTATTGTTTCCAATAAACTAATTTTGCCGGTATATTCTATCTATAATGAATGCTTCTGTTAGCTCTACTTGTGATAGAAAAAAACAGGAAGACAAACAGAAGAGAAATATTTAAAAAAAAAATCCTTTCATTTTAAATTATAGAATAATTTAAATTCTACATTTTGTGTACTGAGCCAAGGAAAAATGTCCAGGATATGCAGGTTTATTTTTTATTTTTTTATTTAAATCTAAATGCACAGAATTTAAAGATAACTTGGGAGAAACAAGGCTGTTCAGATGATGTGTTATTTTTTCATTCCCAATATTGTACAGAAGGAGAGCAATTTCAGACAACTGAATGAATCTATAGCATTGCCAAATCTGGAGATGTTCCATCTTGCTGCATAATTTGGTTTAGTGTTTTAAAATTCTCTGCAATGGAAGTCATCTAAAAAAAGATAAAATAGTCACACACTAGATTTAAAATCAAAGCGATCAACTTGTCTTAGAGAAACACTCTGGTGTGCCCGTTTATTTCAGTAAAGTAAAGATGACAAAAGAATTAGCATTTCCTTTCTAAAACCTTATTTACAAGACATTTCAGCCAGGGTGGAAAATAAGGGGAAAGTAGTCAAATTCTACTCATGCATAACTCTCTAAAGGCCAAAATTTTATAGCTTAATTTTATTAACAACCTAATAAGGAGCCATAGATTATCAGATATGTAATTACGTAATGCACATTTTTCGTTTTGTGGAAGTTGCAATAAAGAGAAGGCAAATTAAATGCTCAGGTACCTATTTACCCAAAAGTCCAGAACAGCCCTAGGTAAGCAAAGTGCACATATTTGATCAGCATCCTTGAAAAATTTCAGCTCTCTCTTTTTAGGTAAAAAAACAACAACAAAAAACTAAGAAAAACAAGGTGCCATTACAGATAACAAGGGTCAGTCCCACATGGTAAAGTACCTTTAAAAAAAAAAAAAAACTTCTACAGGAAGGTGTCAGTGCTGCATCTCCAGAATAAAGGCAACCCCTTGCTTGTCCCTGCCCCATCCCCCAGCATGACCTCTCATGCACAGTGCGTGTCAGGTAACAACACATGGAGGACACATGAACCAATGGCATCCTTCATGCATAAGGCTACGTTTTAGTCACGGGTATTTTTTTGTAAAAGTCATGGACCAGTCACAGGCAGTAAACAAAAATTCATGGCCCGTGACCGGTCCATGACTTTTGCTATGTACACCTAACTAAAACTTGGGCCAAAGGGCTGCACAGCTCGGGAGCCCTGCTGATGCTGGCGGGTGTGTGTGATGGCGCATGGCCCGGGACCTCTGCTGGTGCTGGGGGAGGGAGGTTGGTGGGGCTGGCAGGCTCACTACCTGGCTGCAACTGGCATGTCCCTGCAGCTCCAAGGTGGAGGTGCAGCCAGGGGGGCTCCATGTGCTGCCCCCACCACATGCGCTGGCTTTGCAGCTCCCATTGGCCAGGAACTGCAGCCAATGGGAGCTGTGGGGGTAGTGCCTGCGGGTGTGGGCAGCGCATGGAGCCTCCTGGCCCATCTGCCAAGGAGCTGCAGGGACATGTCAGTGGGAGCCGGAGAGCCTCCCCTCCCCCAGATAAGCACTGCCCCACACCCCACGTCCCTGCCCCAGCCCTGAGCCCTCTCCCACACACCCAAACTGCTGCTGCTGGCTGCTACAGAAGTCATGGAATCCGTGACTTCCGTGATCTCAATTACAGACATTTAGCCTTATTCATGCATGATACTGGAGAAAACCTCATCTGGTTTTATATCAGTACCGGACAGGGGACAAGAGGAATATCCAGCTTAAAACCAAATTAATGGCCTGCCTATTCTACAATGGCTTGTTTGAGGAATGAGCATCAGTATTCTCTGTTTCTTGGGACAGATTCTGATCTCAGTTACCCCGGGTGTAGATCTAAAGTAACTTCATTGATTTAACTTTTAACGGAGATGTCCCTGGTCTTTCAGGAGTTTTTGGCATTGTAAAGTTTAATAAAGGATAATAAACTGCCTCTGGGTTTTGTACTCACAGCAAAAAGGTAATCAGTCAAAATACAGGTAATACTCACTCTTAATAAAGCTGTTGCTTTATACCTCAGAAATAATAGTTTACAATTCTCACAAGATTATTGACTAACCATCTAAACTGAAATAATCTTACCACCATAACATAAAAAACTTGTGGAAATTCAGTTCAATTTAAGTCCTAAAAGCCATCTTTAAATGGGAACATCATAAGGGATTGAAAAAAGAGCAGTTAACTTCTCAGAGCTGGTTTCATAATCATCTTCCTATTAGAACTAATAGACTAGCTGAATTTCCCTTATATAATATTTGATCTCATTTGTTGGATTGAAAGCCAACGCTGCACTTAGAAACACTGCCAATCTTTAAGAGTTTAAAGATTTTTCAGCATTTATGCACAGTGCTAAAGAGACTCCTTTAAGTGTTCCGACTCACTTCTATTATATCTACTACCCAGGGTGGTGCACTTTATCTTCTTTGGTCTTCGGGAAGATTTTAAATTTTTGAAACACTAAACTGAGGTAAAACCCTCCTTTTATTTCCTCTCAAAGTCTAGTCAGCTTTAACAACACTGCCCAGCTCTTTCCTTGAAGATGGGCAAACTTCAAACCTGAATATCGAAATTTCCTCCTTTTTCTGCATAAAACATAACTCTGACTCCTAGGACTATGCATCCAAGGTTCTAACATCTGTTTCATATGTACACAACAGCAATTGGTATCAAGTACTGGCGCTAAACTTTTTCTGGGAACCCTGCGACAAAGAAGAATGAATATCTTCTATAATTTGGTAACAATGGGCTAGTCATCAGTTTTCTAAGCCACTGAAATATGGTTTTCACTAGTCACTTCATATGCCAGTGTGCATTGTGGGCAAGAGGCATGTGCTCTTTAAAATGAGAAAAGTTTATTTTTATATGTTATATTCTCTCTCTCTCACACACACACACGCCTTGGCAGAGAACTCACTCTTCCTACCCAATTTCCCCACAGCTCAATATCTTCTCTGGCTCTAAAACCACTCCTACTGCTCTAGCTCATAACCCCCCCCCCCCCCCCCGATTCTCCCTAGGCTTACACCACCAATAGAACCCCCACACACAGAAAACCTCTCCCTCTCCTTCTCCCCCCAGCAGCCCAACTCAGAAAATCCCCATATCTGGAGGATAAAGGTTCTGAGCCTGGTAACGTTAGGGGCTTGGAAGGGGATTTTAGAATTTAGAAGGAAGTTGGGTTGAGAGAGACAGTGGCTGGATGGATTGACAGTGGTGTGATAGTGAACTGGTGATCAAGGGGGTCAGTGTGGGATTGTGGTGTGGAGCACTGTAAGAAAGAGAGAGGAAGAGACAAGTGGCCATAACTGGGAGACTAAAAGGTGGCACAGAGAAAAATAGCTAATAAAAAGGAGATTCTTCAACCTTGCCCTTTCCTGAGCTATGTCCCAGGGGACGGGGAATATTAAGCAATCCCTTTTCTTCCCTCTCCCCCCATCAATCTCTTCCGTCCTCCATGAAAACGCTAACATCCCTCCAATCCACTTTTTCACTTTGAAAAATCTGCAGGGAATCAGGCACTTGCAGTTCCTACCACTTGTTTTGGGTACTGATCACCACTGTTCTAACTCAGCACAGAAAACACAAGACCATGAACTGAATCCGGAATATCACACACTAATTGGTTAGAGACATTCCAACTGATAAGCATACAGATCTGTTACCATGTAAGATGTGTTCCTATTTTCCTTGTTATAAATAGTTCTGACATACTGTATCTGTGTGATCATTTAGAGCAATCAGTGCCAGGTCACTGAAGGGGAGCTGCAACGGGCTTGATCTGAACCCAAACCTAAATCAAAAGTTCTTGCCTATGTATTTATAATTACATCATGGGAAGTCCCTGGAGCAATAGTGTTTGTTTGCAGCTGCCAAATTTGGTCCTGCCATGCGGGCAGGGGACTGGACTCGATGACCTCTCGAGGTCCCTTCCAGTCCTAGAATCTATGAATCTATGAATCTATAAAATTACATAAGTTAAAAATAAACAAAACAATTTTTTTTAATTAACCAATATTGTTTTTAAGGTCAGAGGCTGAAAAGAAGAAATTACAAAGAGAAGCATTTTCTTTTAATATCACATTGCATGTTGAACAAATGATTATTGCACACATTTTTGACGTACTGTTATTTAGCTTTCGTTTTGAGGAATCTTATTTCTCTTTTGTGGGGGGAAGTATTAGTATCATACCGCAACAATCTGGTGATGGCAATGATCTACGTATAAAGCATTAAAACTAGGGCTTGAATTGGGCCAAGTTGTGCTGGTTGGAAACCCCGGTAGGCTGTCTTTTTTTAAAAATAAGCTCCCATCGTATATTCCAGAATCTCAGATTAAATTTAAAACAGTAAATCTCCATACCCTTGAAAATGTGAACTAAATATAATCAATGCAGTGAAGTCTGCCTAAGTTTGCAGACAACCTCAAATAATAGCTGTCAGAAATGTGAACTACATCATTTCCCGCCATACAGGTATTACATCTGACACTGAATGATGCATATTTAAAGGTCAACATTGTCAACTATTTAAGTTCTGAGTAATCTAAAAACAGGCTCACCAATACCATCCTTCAGAAATATTAATGAACTGTGATGGGCTGTCCTTTCATTGAAGATTCTATTGTACAGCCCACTGCCTATTATATGTTGAACACATACAAGCAATCTCACATTATTTTGGGCTGCATGTTAAATTGAAATTGAGGGCTCAAAGTTTAAAGGCGTAAACAACTTTGTCTATACTGTATTTTATATTTTGCCAACAAAAGTAATTAGCAGCCCGTGGAATTTAGGGTAGAAATGCTGATTTATTTCATAACTGTTTAAATATCAAATAAGCTCAACTTTATTGTCCAACTGATAACAGCATCACCTTCTCTAATGTTCAAATTACAACATTCGGTAGAATAAAATAAGATGCAAAACACTAACAATAGTTCAAGCAAATGTAGTTATTTAGGCAGACTCGCAACTGACACAGTTAAATCAATCTCTTCAGTTAGATTTCTATTTAAAGTCAGGCTTGCTACTTCATATTAGATCATTAATATTTTTCAATCCTCTGAAAACATTTCTGCAAATTATGTAATAGTGTTTAAATTTTAATGCAATCTTACTGTGTTCTGAAATTTCACTACCATGATTTAAGATATGTATTATATGGATTGACCATATCTAAAAATGTACATAATTAAGCATCCATTGTCTCATCAAAAATGGAAGTGCAATCATCATACAAAAAATGGCCAGTTGTAGTTATATAATGTAGCAGTGTGACATTTCCTATCAGCATGGTAAAGTCGAGAGAGCAGCAGTGATGTGGCTCAGTGAACATGGCCTCACACTTATTTCAACCCACATAATAGCAACAAGAGAGAAAATGATATAGAAATCAGATCTATCCAAAAATCCCAGAAGAATAATGGTTACGAAAGATGATGAAATCGTGCATAAAGAACAGACTGAAGAGCTGGTGGAGCTCTACTCCTTGCCTGCTGTACTGTTAAATTTTTAATAAATGCACTACCTTTAATTTTAACAGCAAATAACTAAATCATCAGTTTAGTTTTAAAGACCAGTTTATGTGTGATGGCTTTCAGTAATTTAATTATATGGTCAGAAACTCTACAGCAGCACTGAAAGCTGTTTTTCCTTTTTTCCTATTAAGATAAAAGACTGGTATGTCATTATTCTGGTGAGAATTTTCCCAAAGCACAAAAAGCATAGATTAGACATAAGGTATCTGATTAACACGAAACACCACACACGTTGTCCCAATAAATTTTCTCATATATGCAAAATGCAGACTTAAAAACTATATGCAATGTTTATATGAGCATGCTTTTTTTTTTTTTACTATATTTATGTATGAAAAGAATAAATAGCCCAGCAACTAGAGCTATTTCCTATTTCAACCAACTCCACAACTAGGAAGATAATAAATGAAGAGGTTATGGGTTTCAGTGGTAACTGTGTTAGTCTGTATCAGCAAAAAAAACGAGAAGTCCTTGTGGCACCTTAGAGACTAACAGTTATCTGGGCATAAGCTTTCGTGGGCTAGAACCCACTTCATTAGATCCATTGGGACGGCAGACTTGCAGGCTGTTTAGATGTTACTTTAATGGGCTTCTGAATAAACTGTAGACAATATATAGAGCAACTCAACCAGAAAAGCTAAATTTCATAACCAGAATCTACTCTGGACATGAATCTAAGGAGGTTATCAGTAGGGAGCTCAATGATGATTTTCCATAAAGCAGGTTTGAGTTCTTACAGCTCAGCATATGAACATATCCCTTATACAAGACAGAAACTGTTTAAACTCAAAATCTGTACAGCGAGAAAAATGTCTGACACTACTTAAAAAGCAAGGATTAAGGATAGGAAATTATTGCTACAAATGAAGGTGACATTAAATAGCTGTAAAATAAGGACATGCATCATGACATGCAGGTGAAAGAAAGATGGACATGGATGGATGTAAGCAGCAGGCACTATCTACCCACCCTCTCTCGCATACCAGGCATTTAATGTATCCATTGCAGGATTTTCTGAAATCATGACATTTATTTACAATTCACTGATTTGGTTATTTACGCTGATTACTTTTTATACAAGGACAGCCTTTTATGAATTTCCTCATCTAATCTATAATTAACTCCAATTTAAGAAACACTTTATCTAAAAAACACTTTATCTGAGTGGTCCAATAGTAATCTTACACAGTAGTAGTAGTTGGCCTGAATATCAATCTATTTTATGGCAATATTTTAGATAAACCCTAGGAGTTGAGAATGTTTTTTTATTGCTGGATTGACATTTACAATTGAGGTGTTTTTAGGTGCCTACTACTTTAGAATCTAAATGATGATAGTAGTATATATTTCTTCTAGACATCTATTAGGAATATCTTACAGATTTTCCACATCTAGTAAATACTGATCCTTCATTCTGAAGGTGAAATTAACTCTTGTTTAGAGGACCAGAACAAGGTTTAAACCCCACTTAAAGTAATCAAATTATGCTTATATTATGCAAGGGATCAAAGTGGTGCATACACCTTGTGTTGGCCCTCTGCAGAGATGTGAATTCCACACTAGATGAAGGAATGATTATATATTCCATTTTGAAAGTATTAACCTTGAAGCTATCAGACATGCATTTGTTCTAAAAATCAAAGACTGTTTGCCATAACCCACATATTCAATAGGTGCACTGTGTCTGAGTGTCATAGTCCTTCCTTAATGATTAAAAAAATATGCATTAGTCAGTGCATGTTACTGAGAGCTATGGCATGCAAAACTATTGACCTCTGTTACTATGAAAACTGCCAGTTTAAGAGGGATTACTAGAGTCACTTCAAAATGCTAGAAGAAAACAATAATATTTGTGTTATTATTTATATTATCATAATGCCTAGGAGCCCTAGTCATGGACCAGGACCCTACTGCGCTAGGCACTGTACAAACAGAACAAAAGGCTGGTACCTTCCCCAAAGAGCTTACAGTCTAAGGGTATGTCTACACTACCGCGGTAGTTCGACGGCTGGCAATCGAACTTCCGGGTTCGATTTATCGCGTCTGGTCTGGACGCGATAATTCGAACCAGGAAGTGCTCGCCGTCGACTGCGGTACTCCACCTCAGCGAGAGGAGTACCGCGGAGTCGACGGGGGAGCCTGCCTGCCGCGTGTGGACCGCGGTAAATTCGAACTAAGGTATGTCGACTTCAGCTACGTTATTCACGTAGCTGAAGTTGCGTACCTTAGATCGAATTGGGGTGTTAGTGTAGACCAGGCCTAAGAGTATGTCTACAGTGCAATCAGAGGTGTGACTGCAGCACTTGTAGACATACCCACACTAGCTTTGATCAAGCTAGTGTGAATAACAATGGCAATGAAGCTGCAGCAGCATTGGGGGGGGCAGAACAGGGTGTAAAAGCCTTCTCGGGACACTGGATATGTACTCAAGTGGTTACCCCATGCTGCCACCGCTTCATTTCTCTTGTTATTTCAGCTAGCTGGACCAAAGCTAGCTCACATATATCTACATGTGCTGCAGTCACCCCTCTGATTACAGACATACCCAAAGAATAAAGCAAGAGACAACAGACGGATACAGACAGACAAGGAAGTACAAGGAAATAAGACAACAATATTGGCCAGCACTATAGGTAGTGGTCTCAGCTCAGCAGCAGTGTAATCATCATAATGTTTTTATAGGCATCACAGAAAAGGAGAGTTTCAAGGGGGATAATGAGGTAACTTTGCAGATATTTACCTCTCAAACATTTGAGAATGCCTTATTTGCCATACACTAGCCAACACAGTTAACACATCTATCAAAATGCATTGGCTCAAACTAATTAATGTATAATTGCATGAATTGGATTTGCTATAGAAGCACAGATTCTTACCCTGTCCTATTACATTTGTAAGAGGGATAAATACTCACTTTGAAAGCTTCCAGTTAGGTTCCTGTCTTATTAGCCAATTATTGACAATATATTTTTAAATTTACATTTTGTTAATTCTTTATTGAGAGGACAAAGATTTAAGAGCTATACAGTCTTGCAATTCAATTGTAAATCCTCCCTTAAATTCTATATCACAGAATCAAAGAAGTCAGAGATGGGAAAGACCTCATAGATCCTCCAACTATGAAGTTTTCTAATGTTTTGGTCAGTCTAGTTTTAAAATCAAAGGCAAAAGAGATTCCACTTCCCTTAGGATACTATTCTCCAAACTAATATTCACTTTCAGAGAAGCTTTATCTAATATTCAAACACAGTTTTCTCTCAATTTCATCCTAACGCTCCAACGTAAGACACAAGTTCTGCTTCAACTTTGGTGATTATACCTGTCAGTTAGCTGCACTCTCCTCTCAGACAACTTCTTTTAATAGTGCCTTATAGGCTACTCCCATCACCCCTGGAAATTTTTACTGTTCTAATCTGAATTTAGTCCAGTTTATAATTAATATTCTATATTCCAAAACAAAAAGATGTTAAAACAGAATTAAGGTTGAATGCATCTGTATCTTAAAGCTAAAACAATATTACTTAGATGTTTCTATTTATCCCCAAACCAAACATTACAAACACAGGAAATTCAGAGTTTACTTTTAACTTAAAGGAAATCATGTGAAGGTATGAAAACACATGATTGAGGCACCCAAACAACCTAAATTCTGCCCTGGAGTGATCATGTGATTATGATTAATGTATTTTAGTGTGTTTTGGTTCTAGATTAGATTAAACTAAACTGATTTTTAAAGACATCAGGTATTTTTCTCCATATTTTCTCCTGCATGATGCCAATACCAGGCAGAGTTATGGTAGTTTGGGTGCTTTAACCATGTACTTCTATAAACTAACATGTTTCTTACTGATACTGACTCTCAAACTTAAATCTATTTTAATGTCTTTTTTTTGTTTTGGACGGTTTTGTTTTCTCACATTTCTTTGTTATTGTTAGAAGCTGGACTTTGTATTACACATTATTCGAAAAATTTGACTATCCCTCCTGTAGAATTGTGATATAGTAATATATGGAGCATCCCTGTAATGGAAAAACTTTCACACCAAGTATGTACACAAGAGAAGCTCCCAAAAGAGGACAGGTATTTAGAAATTTGGTCACCCTTTTCAGCATACTCAAAGGAGGCTTCTCCAGTCAGCAAGCCAGAATCTTTAGTCAGATTCTCTCAATATTAACCTCATCCTGAATGAGTAATCAGGAATGTACTATGTAGTATGTTAAAGTTTTATTGTGATTTGCCTTAATAATGTTTTTAAAAAATTATTAAAAGTTTCATATATGAACACTAAACAAGAGTCCCAAAGAGAATGGTACCTTGCAATATTTCTAAGGATTTGAAGATATGTTACAGCAACCTTAATTAAAAAATAATAATGGATAAGAGCAGATTCAACAGTACACCAACGTAGTGCAAAACACCCAGAGCACACTGGCCAGTTAAGGTGTTTCCAGCTTCTTTACATCCCTGGAATTGCACAAAGCAGTCAAGGTATCTGGGCCTGGTTTGCAAATGGATTTACTGGTTTAGAGAGCTGTGTTGGTGAGACTGCAATTGAGGAGCCCAGTCTCTGAGTTCCAATGTCTGCATTTTAACTGCTCCCTCTATGCTGCCGCCTCACTGAGATAGCAGTGCCATAGGGAGACTTTAAAGCACGAATACTAAAGCCAGGCACCCTTTAAAGAGTTGGGCTAAGTACTCTACCAGTAAAAACTCTGGACACTTGTGTCTAGTCTCTTCCCTCATACCACTCACCCATTACAACCAATGGATTTGTTGGATGCAAATTAGCTATAGAAGAATGGTGGCGATTGATTGAGTTAACTCTGATGTCACAATGGCTTCATTTAAGAGTTAAAAGAGCTGGTTGACATGTTCTTGCTTGAAGTCAATTCATGTTACCTAAATGGAAAGATTCAGGAGGACATTACTCCATTATTAAGAACACTTGAGACAGGAAAAGGCTGATAGATGCTAAATTTCTGAAAGGAACCCATTTTTAACTTTTTTCTTTAACTCAAAACTAACATTTTGCCTTGTAAATTCTCTGAAAAATTATTCCGTAAGTTTGGGGAAGATGCGCTGCATTCTTCATACATAACAAAGAGGTTGAACCCCTGATTCAAGTGCAAAATGGAACACAACTTTAACTGTGGAGTTGCAACCAGCACCTCTATAGCAAGAGAGATATTAGACAAACAGTTGTTGCTTTGGTTTAGATCTGTTAAACTGAATTTTTGCTAAGTGTTTCTTGGAGACTGGCTTCACTTGTATAGCAGGCACAGAAAGAAATTCTGAGTGGGATGGTCCAGAGGATGATAATTAGATTTTGCAACAACTTTTGAGGTTTCAAAAAACTGGTTTCATTATGCATTCGAAAGAAAACATATGCTTTTCAATGTATCCCTGAAAATGGAACTGTGTCAAAATGTCTGTTTCCAGACTGAAACCTGAGCCCTTTGATTTGAGAAGCGGGGAGGGAAGCATACATCAGCCCGAGTACTTACAGCAAATGGCCAGGGATATGGGAGACCCAGATCAAGTCCCTGCACTGCCTGATTCAGAGCAGAGTCTTTTATCCCAGATTATTCTGAATCAGGCACAGTAAGGACGTGACCCTGGGCATCCCACAGGCCACTGCCCTTACCACTAGGTTATAAAGTATGAGTCTCTCTCTCTCGCTCTCTTTCAAAAAAAAAAAACAAAAAAACCCTTTCAGAAGAAAACAATCAAAATCAATGTATCTCCACAAAACACTTTGGCTCTGACAAAACAGAAAATGTTCCAACCAGTTCTAAACTTGAGTCTGAACTTAATAAAAGCCTCTGTCTGATGGATTTGGTATCTTAGAGGAGTGGTAATGGGATACAGAGCTTTTTACCTCTAGGTAACTAGCTCAAATCCAGCCCAGGTCAATAGAAACTGAAATATTCTTTCTGTGCTGGAAATGATCCAGGATATCACCTTTGAAGTAAGGATTGAATAACAACATTTAGTCAATATTAGGATCTGCAATATGCCATATGTCTATATTTTAGATTTGTTGGTAGGTGACTATTATTGCTAACCATGAATCCATTTCTTCTCTGTTACAATTATTCATATCAGAAAATCATATATAACCTGTAATACATTTAGTATTGTATTTGCTTACATTTAGTCACTAAAAAACTCAATGAAGTTACTGAAAAATCAGATTATCTTTGATTTTAAAAACAGATAATTCTGTTAATTTGACAAGAAATTTTTTTCACAAAAAAATTGACACATACTTTTGTCATCTGTCTCTTGAAATTTCACAAGGGCCAAAACAAGACACCCTCTCCTTTCTCCAAGTGAGCTTGCTTTCAACCCATCGTCACTTTAGCTATCTCCTCAAATCACCTGATTAGGTAATGTTTATGTTGGGAAAGTCCTATGGCTTGGTAGCTCTTTTTCAGTCCCACTGTTTGAACTAGCCAGTTCTCTGTGGCATCAGTATTTGAACCTTGACATTCTGGCACATTTGACAAGAGAGAATTCTCCTTCTCAGACGAACAGTGCTCACCACAAAGATATGCAGTGGGTGCTTTGTCCAAATGGCCAGGAGAAAAGGGGCTGTTACCTCTAAAATATCTCAATCTGCGACTGATGGCAGAGGGGAAGTTTTCCCTGGATGGCGGCAAGGAGGAACAGGAAATGGCTGGACCAGATGTGAGTGTGTGGAAACTGTCCTTCCAGGTGACTGGGAGGGAAGGGGTATTTATATCCGAGGCAGTGCTGGTGAAACCCTCTCTCACTGGGATTGGGCTGGTAACACCCATATTCCCATCCATGGCATTGGAGTAGAACCTCTTTTTTCCATGATCTGCTGTGGGCATTATGCTAGTCACCCTTTTTCTTTGGGGGCTGAGAAAGAATTTTCTTTCACCACCAGATTGGCCAAGGTGGGGTGTTTTTTTTCCTCTTTCTGACAGTGATTCAGGGACCTCATGGAGTGGGCTGGGAGGTTAGGTTAAAACATAGCATCTTAGGAAATAAAAACATGTGGCAGATACCCAGTGCAGGTACTCATTACAGAAGGGATGTGGTTATTGGATAAAATGGATTTAAAGAGCAACTGTCTGGGACCGGGTTAGAAAGGGGAGGGCTGGTGGCAGCTTCCCAAATAGGTGGAAATGATTAAGGAAATAATTATGACCTGCACTGTACAATTTATTGCCATGTATTCCCAGGTAGTTTAGGTGAATAAATTTGCAGCCTAATTATAGTACATCCAGTGCTTCCTGTCTGTCTTCCAGTGTGGCTGGACAATGAGTGTCCCAATTGACTTCGGTCACGTTCAAGATAATCCATGAAAATCCTGAGGTAGGACCCCATTGTGTCACACATCCACCACTATTATTGCCCCCAAACCAGGACTTACTGCCTCAACGTAGAGGAGTCTCGTATTGGCACTATCACACCCTAAATATGGATTTTGGTGCCTCATTTGGGGGCTTTTAATAAACATTTGGTTTTCCTTATGTTTCATAAAAGATGCCTCACTAGTGGGAAACTCTGCCTGCAAAAATAAACTTGTCTGACTTGAGTACAGAATTGCAGTTCCTAGAGAGCGAAAATGAAAACAAGGAGCCAACTGAAATAGAATAGGTTTGATAAGCATTCACCCAAAAACTACTTAACAAACATGCTTTTCCTTGGGAGTGTATGATGTACCACCATTAGTGACAACAGCACTTTGTAAAATGTCATTTCTTGTCATATTGTAATGCATTATGCTATGTTTATTGATACTTCTACATTTCAAGATGGCACAGAACATTTAAAATTAAGTATCAGCTAGAGGCCTACATTGTTATTAAGTGCTGTTATTGAGTGCTGTGCCTTCACTCAGTTGGCTCCTTGATGTCTGCAATATTACATTGGTTTTATGTAGTTTAAGTTTTGGGTCTAACTTGAAGTTCTGGGTTATGCCGGAACACCATATATTAGCCTAATACATCAAGCTTTATTTTAATTAGTGTTAATCTCCTCAGTGCCTTATTTCTAGTGTGTCCCCAAAGTGGGGGAGGGGGAGAGAGAACTTGATGAATCTTATAGATATATGTCACACATCTCACCTGGTCTAATGAAATGAACAAGAACACCTCTACTAGTAAAATGTGCCCTAGGGAATTATGACAATGGTCTTCATGTACAAGCATTGCAGTCATCACTTGAAAGGGATTTATCGTTTACAAACCTATGCCCTTTACATGTTCACATCAAAACTCCGAGGCCTAACAAATCAAGGAAAGAGCGAAAAATAAAGATGGTTGACTTGCCCATTACACCGAGTTTCTGTCTTTGCAAATCTAGTCAGTGTTTAAGAATTTCTATTTCTGGTTTGGGAGTATATCTGAAATAGGAACATTAAATTATTGGAAAGATTTTACTCAAGCAAAGTCAAACAATGCTTACCGCCTTCTGGTTGCAGCTCAATTACAGACAACCCATACAGTTTATGGAACTAAATTTAGTAAATGCAAAGCAAATCTAGCCACATGGAACATCAAAGTAAATTTTATCACTTGAGTTAAGCTACTGATTATAGCTGAAAATCATTCAGTCTGAATCATAAATCTTCTCTCTCAATATTACTGATGTGCAGAATAAGGAAAGGGTTTATGAAAAGGCAAGCATTTCTAAACAGTAATAAAAGTATTCACAATAGATATTTCAATACATATTTCGCACAATTTATTCTACAAAAGAACTTGTTTTAAAACCACGTGATACCACTTAGAATGTGGTAAGTTTAAATTATTTGTTTTATTGCTTTTTGTTTTGTTATTTTGATGTGGATTTTTAACATTTCATTTGAATCAAACTCAGGGACTCAAACATTGAACGTGTTAAACTAAATAGATGCTTATATTAATGTTTACTTGCTTTTTTTTTTTTTTTTTTTGCATGATTACCAGAGTATGAGAGACTTGCTACACAGACCCTATGAACTCACTTCCTGAAATCCATCTGGGTGGCCCCACTCTCACTTCAAGATATTGAGAGCCATAATGCCCTTGCTTGGGATGACTGGGGACTGTAGTGGCCCCATGCCTCTGCCAGCCAATCACAGCATCACTATGTTTCACTGTTTGAGTGTTCACTCAGAACTAAAAAAGCATAGGATTGGCTGCAAGTCTGGGCAACATACCACTTTCATAAGGAAGATTCTACAAGAAACCTCTTGCCTCCCGCCTTTTCCAAAGATGTCTGCTTCCCACAGCTTGACAGAACATCCCTACCAACATACTACTGAACTATGCCATGCACTCCTCCCGCAGGCAGTGAAGAAAGATGTGCAGTGCCACCAACATGTAACATGTAATGCACCCATCAGGAATGGTGCAGCACAGCATCAGAAAGATAGCATAAGAAATGCACAAAAACACCAGGACACTTTAAAATGATTACTGATTGGTTTAGAAGCCTGGACGACAGACTGCACTGCAAGACCTGTACATTAGCCAACACTCGTTCACACTTCCAAGCAGCTGAGATGATTCAACTCACTCTACAAATATTCTGAATGACCAACTATTATCACAGTCTGTGTGCATATTATAGGCTCGGCAAGTAGCACAACCTATTATTAAGGTTGCCTGACACTCCCTATCATAAGATTCTTTTTTCAACGGCTTGTAACTTTGGTAAACTTTAACCATTTAGGTTGTAACTTTCCACACTGGGTGCCTGCCTCTAGCTGAATTCTTCTAGAAATTTTCAGCCAAAACAGCCATTTCTAAGAACAAGGTTAGCGAAAAATACATTATTTTGCCCATTTCTGACAACCTTTTGTTTGAAAAGTTATAGTGCCCCTATGCTTTGAAGATGGAACTTGAAATTTAGCAGTGGGGTGGCCTTTGTATCAGGAATGTGTCTTTTGCTGTGCCAGTGAAAATTAGGGTGACCACATTTCCCTATGCCGAATACAGGACACCTGGTAAAATTACTCATATTCAAGCGAGTTCAGTGGCAATCAATCATACAAATGTTCAAATTAACATCGAGTTGACTGAGCCTGTTACAAAGAAATACTGCGTAGTTGGATTCTTTTTATTTACCTTATCTTTAAGGCTTTAGAGTTCACACAGGGAGGGGTAACACACACACACCCCTACACCCCCACACGGGGAGGGGTGACACACACACACACACACCCACACTCCCATTCCCCACACCAGCGGTGACTGACTGACCTGACTCTCCCTGCCTGGCATTCTCCGCCCTCCATGCCTGGCTGGGCCCCCGGGATGGACCCACCTCTCCTGGTACCTGGTCTTCCTCAGGCAACACGTGGGGGGCATGCAAGGTCACATGTCCCCACTCCCCAGATTTCTGCCAGGGTTCACACCAGAACATGGCCAGCAGTAGCCTTTCAGGAAGGGACGGGAGCTGCTTCCACCAGTGGGCGGGGGGAGAGGGGAGAATGACCTGGCCTGTGTCTTTGCAGAGCTCATCTCTTCGCCTCCCCCCCCAAGCTCCTCCACTGCTCCCGAGTGGCTGGAAGCAGCTTGTCCCTTCCTGCCCGCACTATGTCAAAAGGCAGCTAACACCTTGAGGCCGCTGCTGGCCACCGACATAACCCAGTCGCCTCCTGTCCCCTGGCTACAGCACAGGCAGGAAGGGGTTAAGCCCTAAGGATGGATTGTGCACCAGGGCCCAGGGAACCTGACTCCAGTGGCTTCAGTGAACCTGGCCAGAGAGGTGGCTCAGCAGAAGAGGGTGTCTAGGGGATGGAGCAGTCCTGTGCTCCCTGGGGGCAAGACCCAGGGCAGATTGGGAGGGGGGGAAGAAGATGCAAAGCCCCTACCAAGGGGCCTGCTGTGGAGCCTGTAGGTTCGGGGCATGAACGGGCTGGAAATTGCTTCCCCCGCCCCCATCCCCGCCACTGCAGAGCTTAGATGAGGGGCAAAGAGGCTTCCCCATGCCAGCACTGTGCAGGGCTTTGGCACATGCAGGCTTGGCTTCTCCTGGCCAGCACCCCGGGTTGGGGGGGGGTCTTTGGCTTTCCGGGGCACCGGCCCAGCTAGAGGCACTGGGGGAAGGAAGGAGCCTGCCGGCCAGGCTGTTGGTGAGCTCAGCACTCCGACCAGGGGCTGGTTCTCCACACAGCGCTGGGAGCAGGACGCACCCGGCTGGTGGGGATATGGAGGAATAGTGGGGCTGTGCGGGGGTGGAGGCGAAGGGGCAAAGCAGGGACAGCGAGAGGGGAAGCATGTAAAGGCCAATGGGTGGGCAGCAGAGGTGACACGTAACCAGCTGCCACCTGGTGCCTGCCCACACTCACCAACCACCGCAGCTCGCAGCCAGTGCCAGCCGGAAACGGGATGGGGAGTGGGGCCCTGCTGGTCAAGAGCCGGCAAGCAGCAGGGGTTGTGCTAACAGACCAGCAGGGGGAGTGGCCGGCCCCGCCACCAGCCTTACCCCCCACCCCCACTTTTGGCCACTGGACCCCCCCCCCACTCACGGCTGGTGGGCAGGCGGCTGGCGAGCAGGGATCCGGCCAGCAGCAGGACCCGACAGTATTGATGGGGGAGACAGTAAATATGGGACAATTTGCCCGTTTTTAAGAAAAAGTCAGGACACCTGCAGGAGGGCTTAAATATGGGACATCTGGTCACCCTAGTGAAAATCCACCCAAATTTGACTAAGTTATATGCCTTTGGGGGAAAAAATCAGTTTGCAAATGTTCAGTAGAAGCTTTTTAAACTCAGCAACTACATTCCCTGAATATTCCATCTACATTGGGCATGCTTCCGCCCTGAAACTGCAGCTCTGGGCTGCTGCTGCATGCCAGGTTTGAGCACCTGAACTGAGAATAGGGAGACTGTCTCTCCTGTGCTTTCAGGGACTACCCTGCTGGATCCAGGCAGTATGGAGGAGAAAACTGCCTGATTCAGATACAAAGGGAAAATAACTGAACCTGTGGGGCATGGAGTAGATTGGGACAAGGACCCAGGGGATGTGGGAGACGGAGTCTGGAGGGGAAGGAGAGGGAAACAGGAACTATTAGTTGGCGTAAGGGGAGATTCACTGGGAGCAAGGAGAAAGACTGGGATAGGGGACTGGGTCTGGTTGGGGAAGATGACTGGAATTTGGAGCCAGCAAGTTAAATGGGGGAGGAGACTGGGAGCCAGTAGGTTGGAGGGAGACTGAGGACTGTGAACTGACTGGGCAGGGAAAGGAGGCGAGGGGAGATAGATTAAATGAGGAGGCAGGGTAAGGGGAGATCTGGGACTAGCTGGGCAAGGGGAGCCACGGTGGTGGTGATAGACATTGGTAAATTGTGCCTTGAGTCCTGTGTAAGAGGACCTTGGTCTCTGTACCATTGTCACACCTGTCAGGGTATCAGGCTGGAGGCACTGAGAAGCCATAGGGGCCTGGAGCCTCAGACATCTCCCTTCTGGGATGGGGAATGAGGCATGGCAAAGAGTATATCAGGTTACTGAGTGGGCCTCCCTGTAACACAAAAGGCATTGAATACGAGTTATCAGCATCTGGTATGATAGCCAGGAA
This sequence comes from Terrapene triunguis, assembly GCF_002925995.2. Classification (NCBI taxonomy): domain Eukaryota; kingdom Metazoa; phylum Chordata; order Testudines; family Emydidae; genus Terrapene; species Terrapene triunguis. The sequence goes on from NW_020664583.1 coordinate 4,255,558, forward strand.
AGAGGCAGCTCTCTTGAAGCCATTACAGTGCTGAGGGCCTGACATAATCCCAAGTACGGGGCCAAGGGCTACTGGGACAAGGTATGAGCTATTTACACTAGACTATCCCATTCTACTCAATTTACTAATTACAATAAGGTCTTAAGCTTGGCTATGAGAAGATCTAGTCCGGAAGGCATAAAGATGAGTTCTGTTCACTCTATGACGAGGGAAATGAGGCAGTTGAGGGGAGGGGTGTACTCTCTTATAAAGAGCAGGGTGATTATGTCAGGCTTGCACACCAGTGGTACCAGAACCCATACATTAGAAAGTTAGAAATATCCCATGGAAAGGAAATTCTGCAAAAAAAAAAAAAAAAATGGTTTGGGAAATATCAAAACACTTCCATTAAGAACAAAAATGAAGTCTTGTGTTGTTTAAAAACAGCACCCTGGTTTGTAGTCAGTGAAGTCTTCAGCCTGTAAGTCTTTGCACTGTGAACAGCAGTGTGCACAAAACTGTTTCATTACAGCACAAGTGTGAGTGGAAGACACACCCAATGTCCAAGTAAGGCTGAACACCAGGTGTAGTCCTCCAATACTGAGTTGTAGTAGGTCTCAAAACTTTCTTTTCTCTCCCATGTACAAGGTGAAGACAAGCGCGTCATCGGCAGGAGGGGGTGAATTCATATAAGCACACAACTATATGCTTCTCAGACATAATTCAGCTGGTAGACAGGCGTAACTCTGTGGCTATGCAGCAGCACTCTCCCTGTAGAACCAGATTTGCCTACATTTCCTTACCTTATAAGCAAAGCACATTGCAACTCTAACAGTTGCAGCCCTCTGAGAGAGTTTGGGGGGGGGGGGGGGGGGAGAATGCAATTCTTTCAGATAAAAAATATCTAATATTCTCTTTCATTTGGAAGGGTACCAAAATGTTGTGGACGCAACAATGTTGTCCCCACCCTCGTATGGGTGCACATCGTACTTAAAGATAGCCATGGAACAAGGTAGCATCTGGAGTTGGCATGGTGGGGAGGAGATAATTAAGTGGGGGAAGCCAGTGAAAGAAGAAATGGCTGGCTTAGGACCTTGTTGAAAAGCAAAAGTAAAACCCTCGAGAAAGTCAGAGTCCCTAAAGTGTACATGCTAAATATATATCTATGGAGGAATGAATTAAGGAAAGAGTTTCCACAGGCTATTACAATGTAAGCAATAAGGCAATTTAAGAAGACTCAGTACTGCCACCCTTTCCCAGAAAGATGGAATTTGGGGGCATAGCTAGACTTCTCTCGTGTACCTTATTTAAGGTACAAAAATTAGTTTTGTCTGATATTTTCCTGACTAATGATGAATAAACTAACACACACAGTAGTGCTTAAACAACAGAAAACAAAGCTCCTAAAACAACGTGCACAGCATTTATATTTAACAGAATTAATGTCCTAATTCATCATTCAGTATTCTGGAGTGGATCTGCAGCAGTGTTCTGTCTTTTAATAAGGTTGTTTGCTTAACCCTGTTTGATTGTAAAGCCACTGTACTTCTTTGTGTAAAACTGGTATTAAATTCTCACATCTGAAATGATCATCTCTCTGAACCACACAGGGAACAACAAGAAAGTCCACACTAAAAATAGATATGCCTGAACTCAGCAGTTTACACCCACTCATGTAAAAATTAAAAAAAACCTTCCCATCGAGATAATCTGTTTAATGGTAATTTTCTCACGTGCTGTACTGAGTTTAAGCTACCCTGCCAATCAACTACATCAACCAAAACAGTGTGCCAGTTTTGGCAAAGTTGAGTATACTATCAAAATACCACAGCAAGGATTTGGGCACCAGAAAGGATTAATAATATGATGTAATAAATTATATATCATACCAATACTTCTGTATATAAAAAATATAGAACAAATCTCTTTTGGCTCAAAAAGGCATCATACATAACACATGTTCCAAAACAAAAGCTTAGTTAGATATAGTTAAGGTTGCCAAGTGTAATCCAAGGGAAGACATATCATTGAACAAATCCATAAATAATAGACATTAAAAGCTATGGAGTTTTCAAGCTAAAGTTTCCTAAACAGTTCTGATCCATCCTTCATATCCCGTTCACGCACATTGTCTAAAGTGATAATATAAAAGTTAAACCATGTTAAGATAATGTTATGGAAATCACAAACCAGTTAAAGCCAGGAAATCCAAAATTCAGACTTATCCTGTAATTCATTCCCTTTGCACCTAGTATTTCCAGCACGTATTGAACATATCTGCTGATAAAGGGAATCCTAAAGTACAACTGGTAGAATAGCTTACCTGATCACGTATAGTAGCTGAAGGATTCTGCTTTCCCTAACTGACCTAAACTCCATGTAAAGCCTTCTTTCAGAGAACAGGCAGTTCTTAAATCTCACAAAAGTGGCAGCCAAGGCAACCTGATATGGCACGTTTCAGGCTCGTCTTTAAATATGCTCTCAATTCTCCTTGGTTCTTTAATTGTAATGTTTTTGTGCATAGGAAACAGAAGATGCATTCAAACTTGTATACATTCTTGATTGATTGAAGTTCCCACATTCGCAGATAAGTCTAAGTTATGAATTATACATTAATAGTAATCACTCTATGTTAAGGTCTGGAGAGGAGTGCAATACAAAATTAAGCATTATTCAAACTGTAGAGATCTCATCCCCTTGCATATGAAGGCATCACAGGGTTCAGATGAATCTTCAAAAGCAGTGAATATAAAGATATTCCATAAACTACAGTCAGCTGCAAATTTGTAAACTGGGAATGCTAAGCATGAAACTTGAAGAAAAACAGCGATCAGGCAGGAAAGAGTTCTTACTAGTCCAGACTAGTCCAAAGAAAAATATTAAAAATGCACTCTGGTAGCCTTAAAGACAGAAAGTCATTGTCTGGACTGGCAGGGCAGATGGAAAAGGATTGTTGCCCTTTTAAGAGTCCCCATTTCCCCCCCGCCCCCGAGACCCAGCTTCCTCATGAGTTTGAGCGGGATGTGGCATTGACTAAGTGGTTTGATTGGCCAAAGGGGCTCAGCTGTACCCTGCTGACTTCCATTCGCCCAAGAAGAGGGCATACAAGTCCTTTCCCTGTAGCGAGGTGCCACTGAACGCCCAGATCAACAGCTCTCACTTGTAGGACTGGGATTTGGGGCATCTGCTGTAAGCATTGTGCCAGTTGCCTTTTTTGGGTCTGGGGAGGAATTTTTCCCTCATTACAAGATGGGCCAGGACAAGGGTGGGGGAGGGTTCACCTTCCCCACAGCAGCTCAAGGACCTGGTGGGTATGTCCACAGGCAAGGTTCAAGTTGTTGCAACTTAGCAGGTGTCCAATGTAACAGACCAGGGCAACTGCACCAGTATTTTCCCTCTCAGGCTTCTAGCTGTTATCTCTCTTGGGCAGAAACCCATATCTCACTCCCTTCTTACTAGGATACATCCAGGCTGCATAGTTCTCTGCCTTTCTCAACAAAGACGACTGCCTAAACAGACCTGCTTGCTTTCTCATCAGAATGGTTGCGACAGACATAAGTTACCACATAGCTCTTTCTACTCAAGCCTACTTTATTCTTCAGGTATATGCATTGCAGAGAAAACACAAAAACAATAAAAGAACCTACACACATGCCTACCGGACATCACTCCACTCTAGAGGTTTCTTTGTAGTTATAAGTTGAGCAGAATTTCCGCTCAGCACAAGCTCACAGTTTTGACGCCTCAGGAGGCCAAGTCCTTCCAATACTCCACTAAAGATTTGGGTCCTCTGTAGAACAGGGGCGGCTCTATGTTTTTTGCTGCCCCAAGCACGGCAGTCAGGCAGTCTTTGGCAGCATACCTGCGGGCGGTCCGCGGTCACGCGGATTCAGCGGCGTTTCTGCGGGTGATCTGCCGGTCCCACGCCTTTGGCGTACCCGCCGCCGAATTGCCACCAAAGCCGTGGGACCGGCGGACCTCCCACAGGCATGCTGCCAAAGGCTGCCTGACTGCCGCCCTCACGGGGACCGGCTTGCCGCCCCAGGCACACGCTTGGTGTGCTGGTGCCTGGAGCCGCCCCGTGTGTAGCTCAGGAGTCTGTCCCTTTGGTGGATCTGGAGGAAGGCCCTGATTCAGTTTAAAACCCAGGCTTTTATCCAAAATCTTTTCTGTGTCTGTTGGTCTCTGGAGAACCCAATTTGAACTAGTATATGCATATCTCCCCCGGGGGGTGTTAAGGCTGATAACAGGAAGTTGATTAACACCTCCCCCCCTCTACTGGAGAAGGTACATACAATGCCTCAACAACACATACATAACTGCATTTTTAGTACAATGTCCCCCAAAAGCACTAACCCTAATTCAGTAAGATTTAACTTAGTTCAATAAAGTTTATCTTAATTCTGTAAAGATTGTTCAGGATATTGGCAGTCTGGCACAGCCAGTGGAGGTTATCATTCAGTGAAGGGGTCCAGTTTCCTGATAAACTGGGTTTGGAAGTGGATTTAGAGGAAGGCATCCCCTAAAGAAGCTGGGGGTTGAGGTTGAGGCTTCTAATGTCTGATAGAGCAAGGAGACAGCCCTCTTTCCTCAGCTCCTTAACTCTCATACAAATGGAGTCACGTAGGGTTCGAGCATCAGGCTGGGACCAGGTGTGGAGGGCTGAAGGCAGATCAGGGAGGGAAAGATGATCTGCACTATACAATTTATTGTTGGATAGTTCCTAGTTAAACCACATTGCTTGTGTTTTTTCTTTCTTCCTGTGTATCAGGGACAAACATTAGTTATCTATAATAATCACCTTGCAAGAATGCAATTGGAGAGAACGTACACATGAAAATAAGCACTTCTGTGCAGAGATAAGACTGGCACAAATACGCACACACACACGCTGCTATTTCAGCATCAATTAAAAATGGATGGAAACAGAGTGGAGCTCTGCTTAAACTGCAAAGCACGAAAGCTTGTCTCCTTCACCAACAGAGATTGGTTCAAAAGAAGATATTACTTCACCCACCTTGTATCAACAAATAGAGAATCATTTAGAGAGCTGTAAATTCATGTTGAAAGGAAATGATGTGGGCAGACAGAACAGTCACTTTAAAAAAAAAAATCACATAAAAGTAGTAAGAAAAATATCCACTGGACTATAGCAAATAAAAGCTCATTTATTCTATTAAGTTTAAATCAAGCAAAAATAAAAACAAACAATATTTCAGTGTGTGTGTGTGTGAGATACCGTGGAATCCACCATGGCTGAAATAGCAGTTACAGTAATTGAAAAGCTTTCACGTTTCACAGCCATGGACCCTCAGTGGTAGCACCTGGTGGTGGTTTAAGAATGATTGGAGTCTGGAACTACTGAACTGTGTAATGTAAAGGCAGAACGGTTGGATACTCTGTAGAAGCTTTCACAGCCATTATTGTTGCTAAAGCTGTTGGAATTCAGTGAGTAACTGAGGACTTCATTTTACAACAGTGTCAGTCAAACACCTTTTCCAAGCACAAAATAAATATGAATTGAAATAACACAGGAGTCATGTTTTACTCAATGATGCAAATGACTTTATCACAATCTTTTTTAACCAGCTTCTTTCAATTAGTAATTCAGTCTGCTTTAATGAGAACTGGTAGCTACATTTATTTTCCTTATTATATAAAACTGCAATGGCAAACCATGCATGAAGTTTATTATGTTCTGCTAATTATCACTTCTAGAAGCAAAGGCAACTGACTAAATGACCCATTCTTAATATTAATATTTATTATGTATAAAGCACCATATGCTATAATAGGTCATTTTCTTCCAGCCTAAATTATTCTGTGAAAAGACTCACATTTATTTTACAAAAAAAGCTTTTACGAAAAAGCTATTTTACTTCAGTGTTTTGTGGCGAGTGCATTGCTTACAATGAACATATACAAAATAATACCAGTACTGCATAGCATGCTCCATCTAGAATGTACTTACACTAAGTAATCTTTACAACACTTCTATGAACAAGTAAGTATTTTTTTCATTTTTTCACAGATGGAAAAGTTGAGCTGAGAGGTTAAGTGACCTGACTATAAAGCAAGAACATGCATGAGACAAGACAGGATTAGAACTCAGAATTTTTCATTCAGAGTCTTATGTTCAGACTACACTTTTCCATCATTGACTACTATGTAAATACTATACTATAACAGAAGAGAAACTTGAACAAGATATTCTCTTTTATAAAGAGAATTTAAAACATTTCTGAAGCAACTTGAACCAAGTATTTACTATGTTTTTCCAAAGGAATTTGCATATTTTATTTTCAGTGTCCATTATTTTCATTTTCTGTATTACGTTGCACTCCAATAAATACATTCTACAGATGTTGGAAATAAAGCAAATGATATTTCAAATTCAAATTAAGTTATGGTTTTAATGGCTAGTAGGTTTAGAAACAACAATCCATTTTAGCACTTTTGGAATAAGTGCTGTAGTGCATCTGGGTATCAGTGGTTCTATACCAAATTTAATCGGCCTCACTGCTTTTTTAAAATATAATTTTATTGTAAAACAACATTTTAAAGGAACAGGTTCGTTTGTCCCTATTTAATTAGTCAGCATGGTCTGCATGTAATTCAAGATAGGGAAGAATTTAAGAAAACACAAGAAAGAAATGAACAGCCATACTGAGTCAGACCAAAGGTCCCTCTAGTCCAATATCCTGTCTCCCAACAGTGGCCAATGCCAGGTGCTTCAGAGGGAATGAATAAAAGAGGTAATATAAGAACATAAGAAAACAAAACTTCACATTACAGAGCATTTGTAAAATACAATCTATTCCTAAAATAGAAATCAAAGAGCAGAGCTGGGGAGATAAGGTTCATGGTATAAGCAGTAGATCCAAACAACCTACACACACACCCTGGAGCCATAAGCCCAAATCCTAAAAAGTGTAACTTCATACTCCTGCTGCAACCAGAGAACAATACAATTTATCCTTTAAGAGGAGACTCTAAGAAGTAAAGCCTTCCCTGCTATGTGTGGATAAAGATCTCATGACACACTTCATAAGAGTGGGTAGATGCTCCTGCCATATTGACCGTTCCCCCCATTGAAGTTTCCTCCCTAAAGAGGACCTGCTTACATACAGGGAAGTCAGTTGACTGACAACTTAATCATCTGCCTGCCAGGTGACTTCTCGGTCTCACAGACCTCCCCCCAGTCAACCATGAGATTGCTAGCAATTTTTTCAGCTTAATTTTTAAGTAGGAAACTATGGAAAGGATAAAATAGAATTTAGGCCATGTCATTTACTTGGATGTCATTTTGGATTAATATAAGTGAAAGTTTTCCTCAATCTTTCTTCATTCTTTACCATTTCTGTCCCTCTTTTTATTTATTTATTTATCCCTCTCAGAACATTGTTAGCAGTGATGGGCGAACTTGTCTTGAAAAAATAAGATGTGGCCTGAGTCTTCATGTATATTTGAGAAAGAAGGCACCTTGAGCTACATATTAACTTTGGAAGAAATGGCTTGATGTGTGTGGGGGTTTTTTAAAGGCAAAAATTGAGCACAAAACCAACTTCCCAATTTCAGGTAATGAAATAACTAGAAATTTCTTTGGAAGAATAAAAAGCTATCTTCTTCTGGCTTTCCTTTGATTAAAGGACAGTATTCCACTCAGATATATAGCTGGGTTCCTTTTAACATGATTACCCCTAGCAGGCAGTTACAATAAAATATAGGATCTTTCTAAAATGTGCTGTTGTTTCAGTAAATATTAAATCCGACTGTTTTCTGTTGATAGACATGGTATATGGTGATCTATGGTTTGAGCTTTGTATGAGAAATGGTCTGACCTGTTAATCACCCTGACCCATTTCACTCGGTGGGAATGAACAATCCTTCTTAAACCCTTAACCCTTCCTGCTCTTATTCAATTTCTAATACAACCCCACTTCATTTTTTAATGAAGGGGAAGATAGATTCTATCAGTCAACACAGTTGCATAAACTACAGCCGGATAAAGATGGCATTTCCATTGTACACACCTCTTTCCACTCACTGATAACTTTTAAACTAAATGTGAGGAAATATTTTAAAAACTATTTGTGCAAAGCTTCATGATTGTCAGTTTGAAACTTTTGAATTAACTGACCAATATAAATGAACTGTTCACCTTTTTTTAAAAAAATAGTATATTCCTACATATAACTTCATAATATCTGTTTTAAAGCTTCTATCAAGTATACATGCATAAGCAGGGTCTGAATGAGCTCTCCTCTGACATCTAGTGGTGAGCTGTGGAAAAAGACTTCAGAAGCTGATCTCATTTGCATGCATACCCACCCTGCCTAGGTGCTCAGCATGATGGTATTGCTTGCCCAAATGATCACTTGTAGCTGGTGTTGGATTCCCAGTCTCCTTGTTATTGGGGCAGGAGTAATAAAGGGTTTTTATCCTTGCTGTGTGAACCAAGGGCAGCACAACTGTACCTAGCATACCCCAATGGAGGGACTCACCCTCAGTTGAATGGCACTCACTAGAGAACATGGGTTCCAAAGCCCAATGATTTGAAAGAGGGTGGGGACAAGTACTTGTGTCTGGTGGTGTGGGCCCTCTTCAAGGATCCTAACCCCATTTGACCCTTCCTCTCTCTATGGTATAATAAAAGAGCTAATTTAGATTCAATTGAAAGTCTTGTTACACACTGCAGAGCTAAAACCACTGATACCTAGGTCTACATATTAGACCTACTTTGGGACAGTGTGCACCAGCAGTGAGGCTCTGCCATTAACAGCTGAAATCACTGAGAGCTGTGTTAAGGGGGGGGGGGGGGGAAGAACCCTTGGCAAGTGGCCAGCGGGACAGCTGGTGGAGAGGCGCAGCAAGCAGCCAGCAGGGCAGCTGGCGGAGAGGCGCGGCAAGCGGTGGTTGGGGCAATGATTGAGTGCCTGAGCAGTGGAACGTGTAAGGTGCCTCCTTACCCTCCTCCTCCACACAGGGTGGGAGGTGAACTCTGCAGACGAACCTATGAACTCTGGGGCTGCACTGGCCAAGGACAGCAACTGTGAGTGGGGTACAGGGAAGGGACGGGCACGTTAAAGGGACTTTTGGGTTGCTGGACTTAAGAACCTGAGGGGAAAAGGACACTGCCCAACTTACTTGGGGGTAGGTATTTTGCTCATGGTTTGTGTTCATGAACCCTAGTTGTGGTGTTTTCCCAAATTAATGCTGAGTTAATCCCCTCCTTTTATTAAAAGTTTTTGCTACACTCAGACTCTGTGCTTATGAGAGGGGAAGTATTGCCTCTTAGAGGCACCCAGGGGGTGGTGTGTAATTGTCCCAGGTCACTGGGTGGGGGTTGGAGCTGGTTTTGTGTGGTATTGCTGAAAAGGAACCCCTAGATACTGAACCTGGCCCTTGTTGCTGCTGGCTCCACCTGGCAGAAATGTATTCTTGAATAAGAAATGACAGTTTTGACTCATTTGAAGAAGTTTCATTTGGAAATATGTAATTATCTATGGAGCGTGCCAGTATATTACAGTGACCATCAGTAAAAACTGAACATTCACAGGCCTAGGTACCTGCAGTAGCCATAGTATGCAGAGCAGGAGAGACTGTGGGACAATATATACAGGGGGGTAGTAAACATTGAGTAATTAATGGGAAGCTTTCCTTGCTGGTTTAATCATGCATCCAAGTGTACTGTTCACAAGCAGTAGGTATGTGTTTTATTGTTCTCATGACAGGTGGGGTTTCTAGTTAACAAAGGATGGAAGTGATTTGGATTTGGTAATCTTTCGGACAGGAACATCCTGTCAGCAAGTTTATATTCCTTCTAAAGAGCTTAAACCTCCAATACAAGGTGAGCATTCAATAGCAAACCTCCTAGTTTGTCACCTGCACAGTAATTAAAACTAATAATGTAACTTGTACAAAAAATATAGAAGTGCATCTTGGAATGATGAAATTATATGAATGACAGTAAGTTGCTACTGAGAAGTCACTGGTTAGGTCCTTTAAATGGAATGGCTATGCTAATCTCAATGTATCTGCTCTCATCTGATTTTTAAAAAGTTTTTCAGTACTTGATTCAATGACCTTCAAAGTAAAAACAGTCTGTAAAAGAGAAGCATGTTTTGTGTACTTATCATGTCTCAAATAAATTTACTTCTGACAGAAGAACCACCATATTCCCCTACAGATAGCTATTTTTCTATGCAAATATTTTCCTCAGAAATAAAAAGATCGCTTCAGTTGGATTCCAATTTTATGTTCTCAACATCCACATGCAATTTTCATTTATTCCTGTAACGCAGCTAATTAATTACCTATTTTGCTAAAGGTTTATTTTCAATTATTTACACCTTTCTCAAGTAATCACTTTCTGAGATGCAATTCCTTATGCTAGTTCTCAGCCCAGAGGCAACTCGTGTGTGTGTGTGTCATAACTATAAAGGGAAGGGTAACAGCTCTCTGTGTACAGAGA
>NW_020664583.1:4266020-4284433 GCF_002925995.2 Terrapene triunguis
CCCTACATTTGTACCCTAAAGTTCAAAGTGGGGATCCAGCCTTGACAGTGTGTGTGTAAAAAGCATGAAGAGTGTTCATTCAGGTATTCTGAACTAGACTTTTCACTAAATGTAGGTGCACTTTTTGATGGAACAACATTCCCTTTTCTATTCCAGTATTTATTTTTACAAGCAAACCACTAAGCTGAAATCTCTAGAATTCCTTTCAATATCTAGGAAATTAAAATTCAGTTTCCCAGGGCAAATTTTAAAGTCTCTCCACATATAAATATGTATTTTAATAAGGTCTTTCATTAGAACAATCAAAAAAATCTAAGTTACGCCTTCATCTCTCACCCAGAAGATCTCATCTTTTATATAAGCCCTTTGGGGGAAGACCTGTCTTCATATTATCTTGTACAATGCAAAGCATGCCGTTGGAGCATAACAAAAAATAAATTACAGCAACAACAATGGGCAATGTTACACTATTAGATAGATATAATGAAAAGGAACTGCATTTTTAATCTGTACTGCCACTCCAGTAAACTTGTACAAATTCTTTAAATTCTGTATTGGTTCTATGTTTCAATTGTATCTTTTTCTGTGACTAATTAGAGATTCCTACCTATTACAAATATTTACATGGTAAATACATGAATTATTGAACTAAAATTTAATTATTCCAGAGCATTTCAAATCACATTTTGCCAAAAGTACACATGCTTTGGTGTGTTAGAGAGGGAAACAAAAGTTTTGCCCTTTCCCTTAGAAATAGAACATCCTTAGGTTCTTAGTTGGAAACAAACAGCACGGCTCTATTGTACCTAGTAAATGACATTCTCTGCCCCCAAAATTGTACCATCTGACTTCAATATATGGGGCCAGATATACTCAGCTAGTGTGAAATGGTGGAGCTCTATTGACTCCAATGGATGGGACTTATGCAGTACAAATTGAGGCATCCATTGTGAAGGCATAATAAAGAAGGATTTGGTTGGTGTAGTTTGGCCTGAGCTGAATACTACTAACTTGAGAGCTTATTGGGGTCTCCATTTAACAGAGGCCTGTTACACCATAAAGTAAAGGAGATATTTACCATCAACATATCCAGTGTGGTCCTAAGAGGGGAATGAATACCTTTTTGGTTGAAATCAATCTTGCATGCCAGTATGTGATTCAAGAAAAGTTGTGGCTGCTAGCTTAGACCAATATTAGATGTGTGGAGTCTTTATTTCCCAGCAACTCCATGGTATGCACGCAAAGTGCAATCAGAATATTCCCAAAACATAGATTTTGCTTTCAGATTAATAGAATTATTAAACTAAATCCCCTCTACAATTTACAAGCAAAAGTGTATGAGCTGTAATCTCTTTGGGAAAACATCTCTCAAAGTTGTCTCACATTTATTCTGGAAAAAGACTTTCTGGAGAATAGCTTGAAAACAACAGTAATCTGTTGATCTGAAGTGAACTGAATGTCAATTTAGTTCATCCCGTATCTTGTTCTAAAAAGTATTATAAAGGGCTAGATTTAATGGTATTGTAACTCTAGTGGAATAATTTGTCTCAAATTTCTCAGGGAAGAGAAAATATTTTATCCCAAGCAGTGACATAGTTTTCTTTTTGTATGTTTATCAATGGCTCTATTGCCCTTTAAGCAAAAGATGATGTGAGGGGGAACTCATCATTACTCATTCAGCAGACTGATTTTATGGTCCAATATATGATCACTCAATGTAAGTTCACACAAAATGCAATTTGCAGAGTATATAGATCTACATAACTATTAATAGAACAAGCAAACTTCCTGCTTTGTGACATAACGCATATGCCCTTTGGGTGTCAGCTGATAGTCACACATTCTTAGAGCATATTTTAATGAAATTGTGGGTAAGTATGCATTCTCAACTAGCAGTCCTGAAAACCAACTTCTTTATGTATTTTATACCAGACCTCTTTATGGTCTAAATAGAATGAGTGCTGTGGAACAAAGACCTCATGTGTTAAATTTTCTTTATCAGAGCTGAGATCGTTGACACACCTTCCCTTAAACACGTCATAAATATAATCAAAAAAGGAAGGTAACTGCTTATAATACAGTTGTGATTTTCACTGAAGTCTATATTGTAATCGTTGAGCTCATAACACAAATATAAGACAGATAATCACCAATAACATTCAACAGATAAATCCAAATATTGGCTCTTGTAGCGGGGTTGTTACCCCGCTCCTGCCCTGAAGAGTTTAAAACAGCCCTGGGGGAAGGTTGTGGCTGGGAGCTGCTAAGCTGGGCTGATTGGGAAGCGGCTGCAGCTGGGCCACACCCCAATCAGGCCTCAGCTGGCCCTATATAAAAAGGCTGTGAGCCAGAGGCCAAGCAGTCTCTCTCTGCCTTCAGAGGGAGAAGGGCCTGGCTGCAGCGAGCTAGAGACAGAGTACCTGAGTGGAGCAGGGCTGGGGACAGGCTGAGGAGCTGGGGAGCTCCAGCCGGGAAAGCCCCAGGCTGTGGCCTAGTAGAAGGCCAAAGGGTACTGGGGGTTGCAGAGGGCAGCCCAGGGGTAGGCCAAGGCAGCAGGTCCAAACCCAACCTTGCCTGTGATGAGTGGCCTATACTGCAGTCTGCCCCAGGGAACGGGGGCTAGTTAGTGACTGGCAGTGGCCTTATTCTGAGGTGAGGTGGGGATAGTGGGTGGGGGTTCCCCGGGGAGGGGAGACCCTAGTACTGAGAGGTGTACTGCCAGGGGGTAGCACTCCAGATAAAAGGGCACTGGGGTCCGGGAGGGACACTGGGGCCGGAGGACAGGCGGACCACCGGTCTGCAGTAGGCGCTCCAACGCTGAAATGAGCTAATTCCCAGAGATGAACAGCAGGAGGTGCTGCAGGGGTGAGTCCGCCCCTCTACAGCTCTATATAAATCCGACAGTGGAGAGAACAATTAAGGATTTCCCTAGGATTTCACCCATTTATCAGTTTTACAGAGAAGTAGAGTTTGTGTTCTACCCAAAGCTAAAATGAACTGAAATGATAATGCATAGTGATTTACCTTTTTCAATGTACACACATAATCCACTTTAACCAGGAGCTATGAGGTCAAAACTTGGCCAGGAATACAAAATCATATTGAGACTAAAATGTGATTATTGAATTACACTTGATAGGAAATTAATTTTCATCGAGGATGTTACTCCAAGAGAAAAGGGAAACTTTCATTCAGTTTGTCCAGGATCATTAGTATATCGCTTTGAAGAACATTTTGCTGTCCTATTACACAGTACTCTCACACAAATGTTACTTCCAGTATTAAGATGCTGGGAAACTGAACTGACACAGAAATTGGATAAAGATGCTTCTTCAACACGTTATAATCTCAGTAATTTAAAATGAACAAAAGTGCATCCAAAACTAAAACTCAAACGATATGAGGTTGACACTGCTTTCACTCTACCAGTAACACCTAACTCAATTGCCAACTTACTCACATTTCCCACAAGCACCTTTGCACACCTCTTCCACACTACCCCTCATCCATGGGAAGAGTTTCCCAATGAAATCATCTTCAGTCCTCCCTGAAAGCCTACCTCTACAATGATGCCCACAAACCTCTATTGTCTGGCAGTCACTTCTGACTAGTACAGTGGCTCTCAAACTTTTTTACTGGTGACTCCTTTCACATAGCAAGCCTCTGAGTGTGACCCCCCTTATAAATTAAAAACACTTTTTATATATTTAACACCATTATAAATGCTGGAGGCAAAGTGGGGTTTGGGGTGGAGGCTTGACAGCTTGCGACCCCCCCATGTAATAACCTCATGACCCCCTGAGGGGTCCCGGCCCCCAGTTTGAGAACCCCTGGACTAGTAGGACCTCTCAAACAATTTATTCAAAATGCATCTTTACTTCTTACAGTTACTTTTTGTCCCCCGTCCCAGTTTGTCTGTATATTTATCTGTTGCATCTTGTCGTCATCCTGGTTTGACAGGTCTTTGGGTCAGGGACTGTCTTTGTTCCTCTTGTCTGTATAGTGCCTTGCACAATGAGGGCCTGAATCTAGGCACTACCACAGTATACAAATAATGAAAAAGCCAACCACACACACCACAAGCTAATGGGATGCTAAGGCACCGAAATATATTTTAACTCAGCATATCAGCCCCTTCCTGGGTTCTGAAATCTTTAGCATGCAAGCACTAAAACAACCAGAAATATCTACCGTGTCAATCTCCAGTGATTAAATCACAGGACAAAGACAGGACAAGACACTCCCATTCCTAGAGAATAATAATAATCATATGCCATGTACAAGAGAGATGAAACACGTAAGATGGTGAGATCCCTGTAAAGATAAACCGGAGGCCCAATCTGCGAGAAGCTCTCAGTATCTCCATCTATTGTTATCAAGACTCAGCTCCTCTCCAGATTTGGCCCAGTGTTAGGAAAAAGTTGAGTTAGATCTCTCAGCTTAGACATGTCTGTTTATTTTTAGTTTTATGAAAGCCACTGCATTAAAACTCCTGCTCTGAGCTGTGACACAGCTGGACTTACATTTACACTAAGCCTGTTGAGAACGGAAGGTTCGAATTAGTCAAGTCATCTAAAAATACGGCTTAGAGTAGCAGAATGTAATACTCCCACTGCTCAAAGACTCTAAAAAGAAGTAATAGAAAGACAGACCTTCGCTGCAAAAAACATGTTCACTATAAACATACTTGGCAACCACTGAGATTTCTGTCAGGCTTCGTGACAAACTCCTCTTCCTATAAATGGTTATTACTAACTAATGCCTACATATCATCACTCCTAAAAATCATGCCAGGAATTACAAGAGACAGCATTTTGTTAACAAATTCTTAAACAAAAAATACCTTGATTTGGATTTAATAGCTCACCAGAAATCGGACTTATACTCTCTCACATTTCTGCAAATATACTATCTCTGACTGTATTTTGGCCAACAGCTTTTAAAATCATATTAATGTGTACTTTGGCCACTTCAGGCAGTTCAGTACAAATGTGCAAATAGACAAAAAATTATTTCATAAGCCTAAAAAAGCTTCAGTCTACTCTATAAAAAAGTTTCAGGATACAGTATTAAGATTGGACTAAAAAAAGCATTATTTACCCTTTCAAGTGATAAATAAATTGGGGCAACAGAAATCAGAATTTTGTAGCCTCTTAATCCTCCCACATAGTGGAATCTACAGCCCCTTTAGAAATCTGCTCTTTCCAGAGTGTCCTCCTTTACACTGTGAGTTAAATTCATCCCCCATTGAATTTGGAATGAATATCCATTAATCCATTAATCTAATTCTTCATATTTCAAGAATTAAGGTCCCAATCCTGCAAAGTCTTGTGCACATGAGTAATTTTAAACACAAGTAGTCTTACTGAAGCCATTGAAAACTATTTGTGCAAGCAAAGTTACAAGTGTACAGCTTGGACCCTGAATCACACAGTGATTCAACAATATCAGGGGTTTCAATGTATAATGTGGCCCTCGTTTCTGGGACCAGGCATGGCAGTACTCATCCTTCCAAAAATCAACTGTATTTTTTTCTAAGTTATAGAACAATGACTGATAAAGAATATATGGCAACATTTCCATTCTTAAAGAAACAAATAAAATGTGTATAATTTTTGCCCCTTCTACTCTCCTTTTGGGGACCTATTTAATATTTCATGATCAATGACAGGTTATTAAAGTATTAACAATGCTTCAAAACCCATGCAGCTTCTTCTGCCACATTTCACTTGATTGACCGCAATAAGCCTACTTACCAGAATTTTTGTAGTATAAGCACTGTTGATGGCAATTGCATTAACCAACAAATCGAGGGTTTTGCTTGGTATAGAATCTGGGTTAGGGATCTCTTTGTAGTGGGCATCACCAACGTAGGCTTGTACTACTGTCATCCTGTTGGTTGTAAGTGTCCCTGTTTTGTCAGAGCAGATGGCCGTAGCATTACCCATAGTCTCACAAGCATCTAAGTGGCGGACCAGATTGTTATCCTTCATCATTTTCTGATGGAAAGCAAAGTAAGAAGTCCTCAAAAATTTGCTATGACAGATTTTTAAAATCTCTCATCATAGTAACAATGCATAAAGTTAGATGTGACTTTAGAGTGTAGTCACGCTTGTTTACCACATGTGTTAGTGCAGAGAGCATATAGTAGCCACCCCTTAAAATGCTTGCCAATTTTGTTTTTGATGAATGGATTTGCAGTATATCCATTCTAAGGAATTACTTGAATACTAATATAACATTATTTAGCTTTACGAAATATTAGCTAAGATGACAGGTCATTTTCAAACAGCAATCACTGTAAGAAATACTAAGTACTCGTGTAATTTTATATGTTTCTCCTAAACTTCTAGACAGATTTTTGTTTTCCTTCAGCCAAGCTCCCTAATGGTAGAGATTTAACAATTAGTAATTAACTGTTTAAAAATAAACTTCCCGCCAGATCAAAATTTGCAAATACAAAAGAGTGTAAATAGAAGCTCAATGACAACAGCAAGCGTCAGATGAACCCAAAGCTATCCACCTGTAAATCAATGAATATTACTTTATTTTAAACTTGAACTGAACTGCAGTACTCTGAAAATAATCTGTTTTGGTAAACTCTCTTTATTCAGCTGATTTAGACTCTTTTATAGTATTTCAAATCCCAGTATTATTAGATTTGTAAGGTAAAACTATATGCTCTTGCATCATAAAATGCAATATTATCACCAGGGCAATGAATTTTACAAAAATTTAAATAAAAATATTTGAATATTCCAGAGTATGGCTGTGATCTTTACCCTTGGGCCAATCTGTCATACTCTTACTCAGAGTGGTCCCTTAATCCAAAGTGAAGTCCCACTGAAGTCAGTAAATCTATTCATGGAGCAAGGTATTCCCAAATGCAAACAATGGTGTATCACAATCTGGCCCTATGTGTGAGTATGTATTTATGCAACTGATTTAGAAGGCGATTGCAATGTTTAATGGTTAGCACACAGGGCTGTTTGGACACCTGGGTTCTATTTACAACTTTGTTACTGCCTGGCTGTGTGACTATGTGCAAATCACTTCATGTTCTCTGTGCCTCAGTTTCTCCCTGTGTAAAATGGAGATAACAGAATTGTCTACCTTGTAAAGTGCTTTGAGATTCTCAGATGAAAGTTTTATATAAACACAATGTGCTGTTAGTAGATTAGATTTCTAAAGTAATCTGAGAATACAGACTTTGATAGGGGAATAATCTACAATTCAAAAAACCATAGTCCCAGTTTTAATTCCCTTAAGTTTCCTAATGGAATCATTTCCATTAGCTATGGGCAACTATAACAGCATTTAATAACACACCCACAAACACATGTGGAAACCTCATGTCTCAATGTAGAAAGTTTCTGAAGAAAACAAATCCTTCCCCAAACCTATATTGATGCAGCAGGGAATAGGAAGATAAGCAGATATTATATACAAAAAGACAGTGCGTCTCCCATTAATAAATTTTCACAGTGAATTTTTGAGAGACTGTCTTCAATAAGTAAATGTCTTTAGTGTTTGTTTAGTATATTTTTTGCAATGCACATTTACAGAAACGTCAATAAATTTATTTTATTGGAATTTTTTACTTTGAAGTACCTTCAATATGTTTAAAGCAGCTTCTATCAGAGTGTACATTTTGATTATACTGATGTGTGATTCAGCTTTCTACCAGCCACATAAAAATTAAACAGCGAGTCAACTACCAAACTAAAACATACTGAGAGTTGGTCAAAAGAGCTCTTTTTTTCCACCACTGCTTAAAGTGCTGCTTACCTTAACAGAATAAGCCAGAGAAATAGTGACAGCAAGTGGAAGTCCTTCAGGAACAGCAACCACGAGCACAGTAACACCGATGATGAAGAACTTGACAAAATATTGAACATAAACAGGAGTGCACTCGGGCAACCACTGCTTCTTGTTGACAACAAAAGTGTCAACAGCGAAGTACAGTACCAAAATTATTACAGTAATGGCAGACATGACCAAACCTGAAAACACAAAAAGTAATTTTTAACTACAGGAAGCAATAGTAACAAATCAAAGCATTTGCAGTTTGAACCCCACACTTTTATCAAATCTGATTTGAACCTATGCTCTTAGGCCATGGGGGGAAAACATTATCAACATTAAATTATTGCGAACCATATAAATGTAAGATCAGGAGACTGTAGTCCATAGATTAAGTCTTAAAAGAAGCTTTTGGGTTATTTGTTGCATTCTTCTGAACTCTATACTACTCCTGTGTGTTATCACATTTATTTTTAAACACCTCTAGCATCAGCGTCTTATTGATCACCCTTGGAAAACTGTACCATCTGCTTAATTTAATAAAAGATTTCCTGTTGTCTAAACTAAGTCTTCCTTTTTCAATTGCAGGACATTATCCTTTCTAATACCACCCAAATCTATCCTGTTACAACAGAATTAACCTCCGCCTGTTCTGTGCAATTACCTCTTCGGTATTTATACACCATCTCCACATGCTTTTCTTTTTTATAAAAGCACATCTTAATAGATCTTGGGGAAAGGGACTGTTGTCTTTATTTTTCTACAAACTGTGTTAGAAATCAATCTGTTGAACCAGTGGCTGGGCAAGATTGCAAAGATAAAAGTGCATTTGGCAATAAGGGCAAGCATTTACATAGTTTATAAAAAATAATAAAATAAACAGCAGTGTTCTCAAAGTGTTCTTTTGTTCCCAAATGTTAAGCATTTGACCGTGATGCACAGCACTCTGCAGAAACATGACATTTCATAAGCAGTAGGAAATCTTACCACCAAAAAGCTGCATTCACCCTATCATTCAGATTTATTGGCCATACATTAGTCACTATTTTAAATATGCAAGAACTAGGAAGCAGTCTGGTCATTTGGAATTGTTACAATACTCAAAAGGTAAATGTATTCACAGTTGGTTCATAATCTGTTACTGTTCTGAAACCAGGGCAACTATAATTGGTGTCATATGAACATGTTAACCTTAGATTTAGGAAGGATCATAAACTGCATTTTTTGTTCACTAATCAGGACTACATGACATGTCAAAGAAACCAAGCAGCATACATTATTCTAACTTGTATCAGGTTGATGTGTTTAATAACATGGCATATATTTTAATACTTCAGTTATTTTAATACATTTCAATAAATTGTTTAATAACTTTAAACTAATGCACAGGTTTAAAAACAAATAAAATATTTTAAAGCAATAGAATATTCTTCTAACTAAGGCACAATACCAAGAATATTTTATGCTCCCTTCTTCTTGCCCCAGCACTGAAAAAGTGGGCCAAGCCACAGACTTCTAGTCAGCAATTTATTTGGAGCAAGTGCTTCTTATGTTTTTGAAAATTCAGAATTAGGCACAGGATATCTGGCTATGGTTGTGATGAGAGAAACTATTTTTTGTTTTTTGTCCCTCCACTGGAGTGGGTGCAATTTCATCAACAGTTCCAATTTCCATCAGTGGAAAGAGGCAACTGGAGAATTTTTCTATTTGAATTTTTATCGTGACATTTGGACCTCTTAACTGACACATACGAAGAATGCAGTGTAGCTATAGTCATGTCAGTCTGACGATATTAGAGAGACAAGGTGGGTGAGGTAATATTTTTTATTGGATCAACTTCTGTTGGTGACAGAGAGAAGCTTTCAAGCCACACAGAGCTCTTTTTCAGGTCTGGGAAAGGTACTCGGAGCATCACAGCTAATGCAAGGTGGAACAGATTGTTTAGCATAAGTAGTTAGCGCATATTCTAAGAGACCATTCAAGGTAGAGTGGCCTGAAGAAGAACTCTGTGTGGCTTGAAAGCTTGGACTGCTCTACACTACAGACCTATATTGGTATAACTACGTCACTCAGGGGTGTGAAAAATCCACACTCCGGAGTGATGTTGTTATACCGACACAACAGCCCGCATAGACAGCACTATGTCAGCGAGAGAGCTTCTCCCACCGACATAGCTACTTCCTCTCAGGGAGACGGATTAACTACACTGATGGGAGGGCTCTCTCCTGTCAGCTTAGAGCATCTTCATTAAAGTGCTGCAGCTGCGCTGATGCAGCATTGTAAGTGTAGACTTGCTCCTTGTCTCTCTCACCAACAGAAGTTGGTCCAATAAAAGATATTACCTCACTCATCTTGTCTCCCTATGTATGAAGAAAACCATTTGAGACAATTAACAGTTAATTTTTCTAATATTAATATTAGCCAGAAGGAATACTGTATCTGAGTTTTACTGTAAACCCAATAACCCTCAGCCTTCTAGAAAATCTTGTCCCTCAGCCTGTTTGCTTCCCTTTTGTTAGCTTGGTAAAGTGGTTGTTTTCCTTTATAACCGTAACATTTATTAAAAAATGGGCCATATTTCCAAATGTATCATTACCATCATTTGAAATCTAAATGCCAAGACAGTCTCAATGATCCTCTGGAGACTCTGTGTTTGAAAGATTTATTCAGCTATGGCCAAATAACTATAGCCTTCATAGTTCCATTGTAAAGCGTTCCCAAATTTGAATCAGAGAATCTAAAGAGCATCTGCCTTCTGTGTATAAGAAATCAAGTCAAAATTTCTCCTACTATGCCAAACTGACAAGATTCAGACTGCTGATCATATGGGGCAGGCTCAACCACTCTAGGAAATGAAATATGATGTGACTGAACTGCTTTATATCATATGACCTATCCCAATAAATCAGGGGTTCCCAAACTTGGTTCACGGCTTGTTCAGGGTAAGTCCCTGGCGGGCCACGAGATGCTTTGTTTACCTGAGCGTCCACAGGTACGGCCACTTGCAGCTCCCAGTGGCCGCGGTTCAACATTCCCGGCCAATGGGAGCTGTGGGAAGCAGCAACCAGCCTGCGCCGCTTCCCACAGCTCCCATTGGTCAGGAATGGCTAACTGCAGCCACTGGGAGCTGCAAGCGGCCATACCTGCAGACACTCAGGTAAAAAAGCGTCTCGTGGCCCACCAGGGGCTTACCCTGAATAAGCCACGAACCAAGTTTGGGAACTCCTGCAATAAATGAACCTTTACTAGAAATACACAACAGAGAGTAGCAATATAAAGTTTGAGTATATCAAGATAGAGCAAGGAAGCTGGTGTAACACTGACAGACCCCGGTCGTCGGCAGGTGGGATCGAACCTGGGACCTCTGGTGCTTAGTGCATGAGCCTCTACTGCATGAGCTAAAAGGCTAAGGCTATAGAGCAGACTCATTAATCTCTTTCTCTCTCTCTCTAAGTGGTCTCGGTGCCACTAGATGGGACAGAACACCACACCCAGAAGGTGAGTAGGTTACACTGGCATTTGTGGAAAAAAATTGAGTGAACCACTGATAGACCATCGATGCAGTTGAAACCCAAACTAAGGCTGTTTTTAAGTACACTATCATCAGCAGATTTATTTTTTATCTCCCCTCCCCCTTTTTTGTTGTTGAAGGAATGGAATAAAACGGTCAGATTTGGTAAAAAGCTACTGCAGGGGATGGAGGAGAAGTGGGAACGAAATTACAACAGAATCCATAGAGGGAGAAGAGGATCTGGCTCCAAGCCTGAGACGATATTATAGATTTTGAATGCACATTCTCAGGAGTCCTGAGGGGACAGGAAATTAAATATCTTGTAATTACTGCACTTGGGAATACTGGCTATGAGAAACTGCAGTTCACTTTGATTCAAATATTCACAAGCCAAGCTGCTTAGAGCTTCTAGTTTCTCAGTTTTCAAAGTACGTATGCACAAAAATGATCTTTAGCATACAATTCTAGAATGCTGTGATAATTAATTACTTTTAATAAAACTCTCTCTTTTCACAATAATTTGCTTTGAAATCCTATGATGTGGTCCTCACCATAGCATGCTGTTATCTAGTTAGTTACCCATTCATACCTGCTTTGCCTATTTGGACGGCTAGTTTGGTCAGCTTTCCCTGGAGGACAGATTTCTCTTTCTTGTGCATGCTAGACTTCTTCTTTTCTTTTTCATCTCCCTCTCCTCCTTCTGCACTCTTCA
This sequence comes from Terrapene triunguis, assembly GCF_002925995.2. Classification (NCBI taxonomy): domain Eukaryota; kingdom Metazoa; phylum Chordata; order Testudines; family Emydidae; genus Terrapene; species Terrapene triunguis. The sequence continues at coordinate 4,278,047 of NW_020664583.1, forward strand.
GTGGCTGCATCTCCATGGCAGCAGCACCATCCTGCTGCTTGGCTAACAATGCAGAAGAAAACCATTACTCTAGAACTTTTATCCAACATAATTTCTATGCTTTTATTTAAAGAAAAAAATCTCTGAAGTTGTTTATTCATACTAAATTCAACTTGTAATAGTCCCACATGTGTACTGGTAGTAATATGGATGATTAATTATGAATATATGCAGTACCCTGATCCTGCATCCAGATGTCCATGAGGCTTTGCTCATCTGCACAAAGGTCTGCTCATTTGCAAGATCAAGGTCTGAGACTGTAAATTCTTTGGGACATATAATGTGACTTTATAGTGCCATGTACATTTATAGCATTCAATACCTTCTTACTATTAATAAGTGGGTGTGTGCGCGCGACCCTTATAGACATGCCAATTGTTTTATAAATAAGATTACCTCAGTACTACAATACTTTTTAGATAATCCCAGAGTCTGAAAACTTTGAACATCACCCTGCCAACTATGCCTTCTAGCACAATTAAAGAGTATCTGTGCAGTCATGCACCCCCAAAATCCTTATGAATAAAATGTAAAGAACTAAAACCACTCCCTTCCTTCAGGAGAGATGGACTTTTATGGTACTGGGATTGGATAGGAAGTAGAGAGAGTACTGCAGGGAGTAGAGAAACCTTACCTAGTATCTAAGGCAACAATAGTGTCTAAGGCAAACCTGTCATTTTTTTAAGGGCAACCATCTTCCTGTGTGTGATCAGTGTGGTAGATAGAATAGATTTTATGAAACGGAATGAAATAAGACACAGTCATTCTGCTATGATTTGACATACATCATCATTTGTATGAAACCATATTAATTTGACTAGGAGATTTAAAGGCTCTCCCTAGCTTAAAGTCATTATTCATGAATTGTCCTATTTAGTAGTCAGCTAGCACGACATACTGAGTTAATCTCACTAGTTTCTATTCCATCTCACACTCTGCAGGAGTGTATTTAAATAATTCTCAGAGGGAAAAAAAATACATCTTATAGTACTTATCTTGTTTACTTGGCAGGTTCTGAAGTAAACATAGTTAATGATCTCTTTGGTATAATGAAAACGCAATTAAAACTTTTCCAAAGAGGAAGAAAAATATTTACATTACTTTCTTCCTAAGAATATACAGTATATTAGAAACAGCTAACACTCTTTAATTTTCTTATTATTCAACAATACCCATGTATTTGTTTTTATATTATGATACAGATCAATTTGCATTAAGATTCGCTTTTGCTATTGCTACATGTAGTGTTATTTACCTTCTCCCTGCAAAGAAAAATATGTTTATACAATGTTATTAGCCAGACAAAGCAGACAAGACTTAAGTAAAAATAGGATTTAGAAATTCATTAGCAATAAATAGTATGTCTGGTTTTGTAACTTGCATAATGAAAAAAATGAATTCAGAACAAGCTTTGTAACACACACATCTTCTATATAAATGGTGTATTTGAAACACCAATTTTGTTAATCTGTTTAAATTCTGATACATGAAAAGTCTATATACTACAATTTATTTTTTCTTGTATTTCCAATATTTCTCTGACCTAGGTTCACAAAATGTCTACTATTCATTTCCCCCCCACACACAAATTTTGCCATCACATTGTTTGTTCAAACAAATAATATATTTCCCCCATATATCCTCAAATTATTTTATTTGCCAAATGGAATCTAACTACATGCTAACCATAACAATCCACAACCTGCTTAGTATCAAAGAAAATTACCTTTATTCTGGCTGTTCTCCATATTCCCATCCTGCATTTTGCCTATATGATGAAGAATTGTAACAGACAACAAAGAACAGACAATAAACAATCATCACACTGACAGAACACCACAATGGGAATTTAAATAAAAAGGGCAGACGAAAATAATGAATGTGTTTCATATACACATTTATGATCAACAGGCATTATCATCATGTTTTTATTTAGATGCATGAAAAAACTTAGTTGGACAAACTCAAAGAACTGCAGCCAAGTCCAATGTTCTAACAGCTAAAATAATGCCAGTCTTGTTTCCTTATTGAAGTAAAAACCGTGGTGCATATATTTTGGAAAAATGAACTAACTTGGGAAAAATATAATAAAACATTCAGTATGAGCTAAAACTCAAGTAGTATTCTCAAACTACAGTTTCATCCAGATATGATTTAGTATATGATTTTACAAATGAATGCTAAAATTAATTCTATGATTTAATTTTGATAGAAGCAAATTATATTCATATTTATAACACCAGCCTTGATCTTAAAATTGACATATTGGAATTACATATCCTGGAAAGGTGATATTACTCAGCCAGGAAATGTTTTACCCTCTGTAACTGTGAATGCGAACTGACTAAATCATAACTGGCCAGTTTCAAGTTGCATACAAGTCTTGGAAATGGGAGGCCTTGTGCATCTTCTACAGCGATATGACCATTTCTCATACGGAAAAGATTAACATTTGAGTCTATAAATGTTATACCCACATGATAAAATACATTCTCTCATCTTTTGTTAGCTGCTGAGTGTTCACAATGCTTAATATAAAAATTCCACTACAGAAGCGGAGTAGTTAATACATTTTCATGGTACGTTTGGCCCAGTCTTCATATTAACTAGACAGTAAGTTTGCAAAAATAAATAAATAAATAAATAAATAAAATAAAAAAACATTAAAAAAATAGCAATTCATTCTTGTTCTTTAGATGTTATATTACAGCTGAAGTCAACACATAGGTGGACATCAAAGAAGCAGAAATTATGCTTCAACTAGTTTAACAACTAACTCTAGGTGCTACTGGAACACATGCTTGTTATAGTAACATAATTGGATGGCTAAGAAATAGAATGTAGAGGATTACTATTTTAATCCATCTATTCCTATCTTGTTGGTATTTTCAGTGATTTAGAGGTCAATAAATACTGGCTTCTGTTTAAATAAAGCTCAAAGAACAGAAAAGTCAACACAGCTCCTGCATCAGAACTCTGCACTAACAGACTATGATTTCTGAGAAATGTAGAGAGAGATTAAAATACAGAATTATTGTGAGAGAAAGAACACTGCTATGCTTTGATGTTCTTAGGACTCAGAAGGCCCATTGAAGCTTAGCCGAGTACACCTACATTTTGGATTTACAATGTAATCACTCTCTCTCAGGTCAGCAATCTTTTCATCAATATTTTGTCTATATTTATGTTAAAACAAAGCAATTATTCCAAATCATAGACTATTCACATTAGTAGACATCAATATTTTGCAAGGAATCATTCAAGTCTATGTTACCAGTTCTAACCACAAACACCTTTTTCTTTTTGCCAGTAGCAAGAAATGTTTTTAAAATGCAGTGATTATTATTAATTCTGAAAGCACGACAATTTATAAGATCATCGAAATGTACATATGTTGTTCCGTTTACGTTAGCAATTTTTTTAATGATACAACAATCTTTATTCCCACAATCAAAACAAAGTTAATTGAATATATTTAAAAGGAATCTTTATGTTCAAAAGACCAATGCTTTTGATTAGACATGCTTCAATCGACTTTGAAAATTTTAAAAAAGTCAATTTATTTTTATCTGTACAAAGCTGCTCAAACATTTTTGTATAATCTAAAAATTACAGTAGTGCATTCTTGAATGTAGCATCTGACTGTCTACGAAAAGTTTACTACTAGACTGGCTTTTAATATGTATGGCAAAAGACACCAAATATCCCTGGAGATATTGATTTCTGACCTGAGGAAAAGCCTTCTTTGGAATCAAAGTCTTAATTTATGGCAGATACAGTCTATTTCTTTTTGAAAGGTAAAACATTATTGAAAGCCTTCTAAGAGCATAGTTAACATTTCCTCATGCCAAAAGAGCATTAAGGCTTTCAAAAGCAGTATAAGTGACTAGCACCAAAATATGTTGCTTTTCTGGGTACATCAAAGTACTTAATTCAACTATACATAAACTATTGTTGTACGCAGTGTTGATATAGCTGTGCTGGTCCCAGGACAATAGAGGATAGAAGAGGTCTGCGTAAGCTCAAAAGCTTGTCTCTCTCACCAACAGAAGTTGGTCCAATAAAAGATGTTACCTCACCCATCTTGTTTCTCTATTACACACTATACCTATTGCATAAGTAGGAATATAGGAATTGCCACATTGGATCAAACCCACGGTTCATCTAGTCTGACACCCCGTTTACGAAAGTGGCCTGTATAAGATGCTTACTATTTATGTAGAATAAATGACTAATCCTTTTTTGAATCACGGTAAGTTCTTTGTCTCTAAATTATCATGTGGCAGTAAGTTCCAGAGCTTAATTATGCATTGTATTAAAAAGTTGCTTTTTATCTCTGACACGTGTTGCCTGTGAATTACACTGTTTGACTTTTGCACTCTTGGCATTACAAAAGAGTAAATCAAAGTATCTGATTGACCTTCTCTTTAACATTCATTATTTTATATAATATTTTGTATTTATTCATTTATCTTCTATTCACACTCTAAATTAATCCTCTTCAAGTCTCCTCACATGAAAGTTTTTAATGCCACTAATAATTTTCATTGCCTCTCTCTGTACCCCTCCTACTTCTACTAAATCCTTTTTAAGATGAGGTGAATAGAGCTGACCACCATATTCTAGGTGAGTTCACTGATTCACATTATGGCTTTTCCAGTATTATTCTCTATCACTTTCTTAATAAAACCTAACATACTGTTGGCTTTTTGGAATATTATTTCACATCAACTTGATGTTTTCACTGAGATGGTCAATGATTGCGTATGGGTCTTTTTCTTGATTAACTACAGTTAATTTAGGACATAGCAATGTGTGAGAGAAGGGAGTATATCAAATACCAAAATCAATTGATTAATAATGGCAGTATTTCTTGAATAGTGTATTTGGTGAATACATTCAACTGGGCTCCAATTTTTCATTCCATTGTGCATTACTTTGTATGCATCAATACTGGATTTAATCTGTCATCATGTTGCCCATTCACTTAGTTTTACTGGGCTCTTTTGAAGTACCGACCAAGCGTTACTCCTGACTAAGTAGACATTTTGTTTCATACACAAGTTTTACCCTCTTTTCAAGATTGCTAGCATATCAACCAAAAGATGTCCTAAGAACAGATTCGTGGGGTGTCCACTACCAATCTTCCATTTTGAAAACTGCTAATTTCATGAGAAAACTTTGCTCTTCTTCCTTGCTGTGACTGCTTAGTTCCCTTCACTCCTTCTTGTGAGGAATTTTATCAAAAGATAAATTATGCCTACTAGTTCTTCCCTTTCCACTATTCTGTTGACTCCTTCAGAATTCTAATAGACTGCAGAGGCACAGTTAGTTATGTTGGGTTTGCCTCTAACCACATCATAACCATCTAGGTATTTAATAACTTTATCTTCAGTTACTATTTCAACTAATTAAGGTACTCAAGGCTCATTTAACTAGCTGATCTAATGAAAAGAGAACTCTGCAGGGGATAATAATATATGAACCAATCTATTACAAATAAAATAAAAAAAGTCTGATCATGCCTCAAGGTTTAGTTACGTCATTTCCTGGGTATTAGAATTCATGACTAGATCCCCTGCTGTCCACTAACAAGAGCATCATTGCTCAGTTTTTCAAAGAGAGCACTTTTCTTGGCTCTTAGTAATACTGCTAACACTCAAAGGTTCCCAATGAGGCACAACCAATCTTCCTGGATCAGAAACAGTGTCAGCATATTACTGGGAGTGAGAGAGAAATTTGAAGATTGCCCTACAAAATATATATCTCTGCAAAACAATGGCTGATACATGCATGTAGCAAGAAAGACTTTCAAGGATATCCTAACACTGCAATTTTATCTAGTAGCATACTCACAAACCCAATGGTTAAATGGCAAATCAATATCAAAAGGTGCCCTAAGGCTCTGACTCTCCAAATGTATTCATATTGCAAACCACTTCTTAAGCCTCAGGTAGACAATGTTCCCTTCCAACCTCTCAGTGCTGATTCTACTCCTTTCCTTCACACATGATAGTTCATGTAACCAGCACAAGCAAGAAGAAAGAATTAAAATAAAGTTATTTTACTGTAATTGTTGAGATTGTTTTGCAATATGATTCTGTGCTGTTTGTTTCCTGTTCTTTGTGGTGTTTATCGGTACCAAATGTCTCCTCCTTGTGTGCATCACTGACTGTCCTAACCTCTCCAGTAACTTCACACTTCAGTTCTGTCTTTCTGTGTGTTTTCCCACACATCAATAAGTTAAAAGAACAGGAGTACTTGTGGCACCTTAGAGACTAACAAATGTATTAGAGCATAAGCTTTCGTGGGCTACAGCCCACTTCTTCGGATGCATCCGAAGAAGTG
>NW_020664583.1:4284833-4312970 GCF_002925995.2 Terrapene triunguis
ATTTGTTAGTCTCTAAGGTGCCACAAGTACTCCTGTTCTTTTTGTGGATACAAACTAACACGGCTGCTACTCTGAAACCTATCAATAAGTTAGATCACAATTGAATTTACACCAAAGAAACATATGAAAGATTAATATAAAGAGGGTACAATAGGAGAATAGTTTGGGTAAAGGCTTTTGGGTTTTTGCTGTTCCAAAAAGCCTCTGGAATCCAGAGGTGAGCCCTGCACTGTACTACAAATTAGCAGGATGCAAGGATTTGGGATATATAGCCCTTGGAATTGAGAGGGACATCCTCTTTCATTTTGTGCTATGATCTGAACGACAGGCCCATCTATGTGAATTCTTTAGAACTGTAGGGGGGATAAGGAATAGAGTATTAAAAAAACGGTCATGGCTTTTTTTATTGGATCTATTTTTGCACAAATATCTTCCTGGAAACAAGGGGGAAGGGAACAGTGGTAGGGGCTCTGAGGGCAGTGGAAGTTAGTTCAGTTAATTACAATTCCTGTCCCTTTTCCAATCTGGAATACCAGGTTGAAAAGTTTGGAGAGAAGCAGCATTGCCCACATGATGCGTTATGCACATTAGAGGCTTGTGACAGCCCCATTAATTGCTTGCTTTGTGAACATGTGGGTGGGCTGCAGGGGTCAGTACCACTGGCTTTCTGTGTTTTGTTGTATGATTTTTGATGTCCATTATATTGTGTTGCCTTCACCTTTATTAAGATTTTTGTCCTTTGCAACACGATCAGGGCATGGTCACAGTCAAGCTTCTCGTTCCCTTTAAAAACGGTTACTTCATTCAAATCTAATTTAGGCAGTGCGGCAAGATAACTTAATAGTATTGCTGGCATTAGGGTATATACATCATCACAAATAATTACAGGAATCCATAAGAGTGACCTGGAAACTGAATACTAGGTGGCAATTGCTGTTTTAAAACTTTTTAGCAGAATCTATTCTAATTACATTCTCCTCTGTCGGAATAGTCCCAGGAAATGTATTGTACAGCATAATGATTTTTCAAACTATCATTTTGCACTGGAAATGAATTATTTCCTCGTCCACAAGCCAATCTAATGCTACAGGTAAACAAGATCAGAGACATACAGCAAGTCAATATGTAGTCAAAATTATGATGGGAAAAGTGCTTAAACAGAATTACTAGTAGCTCTTTCCTGTTGCATAGTCTCCAATGCAGTGCGTTAGCAAAATTGAGACTAATAGCAACGGAGCATCTCCAGTATCACTATAATGAATAGCAACCTTTTCAGAATTCTTTTCTGCCATCACTGTCTAATTCAACTTCCCTACAACTCTGTAAATCCAACATATTAAGGAATTACAACTTATTTAATAGGAATCCCAGTGGTAAACACATACAAATGTCCTGGGACTGTCATAGTTAACAGTAGGTTAAACAATGTTTTACCTGACGACATGCCTCCTTCAAACAACTGTCCAAGTACAAAACTCATTGTGTTATGTTGGAAAATGACAGATAGCTGTGTTTACTCCTTCTGCTGGCCACGTGTAATTCTGATCAATGCTAAAGAAAACTATGCATGTTCATCAAGGGAAAATGCATCCCACAGTTTCAACACAAGAAATTCAGTAACAACCCTGTATTGTCATAGAAGTGCTAGACTGATTCTAGCAACTGAATTTTAATAAATGTTAGAAAGAACGGACAAGTTAACTGCAATTGGGAAAACTGGAACCGTGTTCACTTATTCTGGGTGCTGCAGCTGGCTTACTATATATTCTAACTTTATTCTGAATACTGAGCTGTGGAGTAACTTTCATTTACAGTCATATACTTCCCAATAGGATAATATACTTCCAAAGATAATTGGGGTTCTGAGCAATTTAGCTTCAACTACACAAGACGATCACACATCTGTAAATGCTATGCTGCTGAACACACAGATACTCAGTGCATGACTGTATGTTGGCTGGGAGCATACGGACAGGGAGCTAGAGCAGCAGAGCATTCTAAGGAACTCAGGGTTACAGGACAATCAGTGACACAACCTCTCACTGGTCTGAATTACACCCCAAATTGTCGCACTGGTTTCCTGACAGCTTGCCGGTCCAGCTTCATGGCAGCCTGCCTGCATTCTCGCCTGCCTGAATCCCAGCTCCCAAGCTTGAAGGTCCCCTGCAGCCTAGGTTCCAGAACTTGCAGGATATGCAGCTCTGGGGCAGCCCACCAGGCTGACTGCCCCAGAGTTGGAGTTTCATTCCCTTTCATGGAGAATTTCAAAACATGTGGTTTTCATTCCAAATCTGAATGAAAACAAATTTCAAAATATCAAAATCCTCTGCAAAATGGAATTAATTTTCTCCATCCAGCTCTAGTGTCAACTGACAGCTAGAGATGTAAACTTTAAGTGGATCCCTCAGTTAGAAAATGCTTTTAACATGCATTTGCCAGATCATGACTTGAGAACAGAGAGAGGGAGAGCAATAAAAATTAAGTTAATTGGGTTCATCTATTTGAATGAGGAGGGAGAAAAGATTCGTCCTTGCTTTGCTTGCTCCGGTCCTCCTTCCTCTGGACTTCCAGAGATTCCCGTGGCTCTTAGGAGATCTGCAAGAGGTCTGTAGTGTGTTTGGGGGTGAGGAGAGCATGTGTGGAGAAGGCATGGATCAACATTTAGTTGGCACAGGCAATGGGGAGGGCACGGAGAGTGCTTCTAGAGTGGGAGACAAGAGGATGAAGGAAGAAGGCAAGCCGTGTGAGGTAAAGTTAGGAGGGTCAACAGGAGAAAGGAGAATTAGATTAGTGGAAAATGGAAACATAGAAACAGCAGAATCAAGGTCATTTCTCTCCTCCTGCAGACCTTAAGAGCTATTGTTGCCCAGCAGCCCCATTTCTGAGCCTTAGAAAACTGATTGTCTCCCCTCCTTCCCACAGACCTTTAGTGGGCTCTTTTGCTCCACAGCCTTAGGAGGCTTGACAAGGTCCCTATCAGTAGCTCCCCCACTTTCCCCATCAACCCACTGGTCTGAAGCAAGATCCCAAGTAGGATCACTGGGAAGTTAGTAGTCTTATTTAGCTCTGTTGGTGACTGATGATCTAATTTTAATTAGCTGGGACAAACAAGTTTCCTAAGGTTTGCAGTCATTGTTGCTCCTCAAGACTTCATAACAAATACTTGGACATTTCAAATTGCATTTTAAAATATATAATGAAAATTGTCCTAATGAATTACTTTCTGTGCAACTTTCATGTTAAGGGTTTTTTGCTTGTTTGTGTTTTCCTCTCTTTTAATATAGATTGGCAAAAACAAGATACTAAAATTTCATATTTAAAACCTTTTAATAAAAAGTCCATCTGTCTATCTACACTGTTCTGTATTAAAAAAAATAAATGCATGCATCCATAAAAACAAATAGCAAACAGGTTCAGATGCTAACTACTGAAAAGTAGAAAAAAGATTGGCATTTATAGACAGTTTCTTAACCTGCTATACGTCTAGAAAAAGTATGCTAGGCAACCATTATTCAAGTATGTCACTACAAATCCAACCATGGAAAAAGCATATTTTTGTTTTGAATTTACATTGACAACCGAATAATTATTGGTGTGCCACAGCCTGCTTGTTGTAATTTGTTGATTTACAGCTACCGTACAAGAGCACTTCCTGTAAGAGTGTTACACTATATTTGTTAAACAATCTAATATTCACTACTGAGAGCACATTAGCTATATATTCATGTTTCTTGAAACTGCTCTTATATATATATGCTGATTATCCAGTCCTAACTACGGTCTTGTAATGTTAAACTTTCTTGCTTTAAAACTTCAATTTCTCTTAATTTTCCAAAAAAAAAAAAAAAAGTGGTCCATTGTAACTACTCTTGAAAAATGAATCACCATCACTGCTGTCTTGAAAAAGGCATAGTCATACTGCAGACAGGAGCCAAAACCTTGGAAATTACCCCAGCCAGCCTCATCCAAAACACCCTAGTCCTAACCTGGGGCACACAGCAAAACTTCTGCAGTCTTGTTTCTCCTCAGACCACATGCTGAACTGGGGGTGGGAGGTTCTCATCCATATGGATCAAAGTTCATGAGAAATTAAGCTGAGAGCATCACAAAAGAAGATGGGAAAACAATTCACAGAATACAATCAAATGCATGGAATCTGACTTTTTACCTTGAGCATCATACAAAATTGGATTTACAGGTGTGAGAGATTCTGGGAACCAAAATACTGATATGAGCATAGACAGTGACTACAATTTCCGGGAAAAAGAATTTAGTACACCACTTGATTTGAAATATTGACTTAATATTACTGTAAACTCCATCACATTACCAAGATGAAATGAATAAGGCCAAACACAGCAGCCCTTTATCGGCTCAATAAAAATGACTAGGGTTCAGTCAAGGCCGGCTCCAGCTTTTTTGCCGCCCCAAGCAGTGAAGAAAAAAGAAAGGGGAAAAAAAAGATAAAGCTGCGATCAGCGGCACTTCGGCGGCAGCTCTACCGCACCGCTTCATTCTTCGGTGGCCGGTCCTTCCCTCCAAGAGGGACTGAGGGACCTACCGCCAAATTGCCGCTGAAGACCCGGACATGCCGCCCCTTTCCATTGGCCGCCCCAAGCACCTGCTTCCTGCGCTGGTGCCTGAAGCCGGCCCTGGGTTCAGTACAGAGAAACTAAGGTGGAATCACATAGTGCTCAATCACACATCATGTTGTACAAACTCTGGCTCTGATCCAGCAAAGCACTTAAGCAGCTGCTTAACTTTATCAGCGCCAGAGTGCTCAGCACCTTGAAGAATTGAGCCCTTAATGTAGTATTGGTCCCTCAGCTACCGAAGGAGAACATCTATCAAGGCTTTATTGTATACACGTTTGCCTTATACGAAATGTACAGCAAGTGCATTTATTATAGCAATAAAACACATCAGAGTGGGGAGAATGAAATAGTTATTACCTTAATGGTTCTCTGTCTCTAAGGTATTTGTCAACCAATGGAAAAACATGGCTTCGGGGTTCCACTTTTCCAACATGAGTGTGTGTATGTGTATATATAATGTGTGTGTATATATATATATATATACACACACACACACACACACACACACAAAATGGAAATGATGTTAAGGGTCTGCAGACTGCTACATTTTTATTAATTTTAATACAATTATTTAAAAAATGTGAATAGGATTCCCCATGCCATTGCTTTGCAGAAAATACCATCCTGTTGAAACAGTAGTGTTTATTGTTATGTCAGATCTCCAGCTTACCTTAATATGCACACTACAATGACTTCTGCAAGGCACAGAATCTACTTATATCACAAATATGATGAATAATTATGAGAAATAGTATTTACATTCCACCATGTTATTGGTGCTGTAAAGTAGTGCAAAGTTAAAGTAACAGATTCTACTGCACAAAAAGTGATTAAGATTGAACAATGTAAATGATAATCGAAAATAAAAGCTATTCCAAAAGCCTAAACTAGTATCTATCCAATCCATTTAATACTGTAATTAGACTACCAGAACAGGTATTACTAAAGTATTAGCATGCTAAGAAATGGGGTCAAGAAGCTGTACTAGGTTAAAGTAAAAACTGATGTAATAGTATTTTATAGTACACAAATGCAGCCCTTTAAACAATTTATGCTGAAGGGCACAAACTGGCATAAGAGTGTTCCTCTTTTCAGTCATAACCTCTGTCAAAAGGATGCTATGAAGTGCTTAGTTAAAAGATGCCACCGAAGTGCTACATGTTGCATTTGAGCCAGATTCCTGACCCCAGTACTATTTCCAAAAGCTACATTGAGACTATGAATACTTATGAGAGTGCCACTTGGAACAGTAGAATGTAAAATAAATTTATAATAGTGCTCAGTTTCAAATCTGTGTTAAAAAGCATATAAAGAGGAGTTTGACATTGAAAATTTTAAGAAAAGGCAAATTCTTATAAAAGCTTTGGAAACAGGACATACTTGAAAAGTATACTTAATCACCATTTTTAATTAATGGTAAAAAAAATCAAAATTCCTACTTGTTCCTCTCCCATTCTTAGTTCAGCATAAAGAAAAGATGTAAATTGCTTGTGAGACACAATATTGTTGTGGCATCTCTTATAAGCTACTGTACAGTATATGGAGTAGGAGCTCTCACAGGGTAATCACATGCACATACAACATCTGTGCAGTTCATAAGAGGAAGAGGAAAGCTTATATAGTCAGGAGAGAAATCCATCAAATAAAACAAGCTAGGTGTTCTTGACGTACCATTGACTAAGCTGGCATTTGCATTATCAGTGGCATTTGCACCTGCTGCACCATCTGTAGCTGAAGGAGGGTGGGAGGAGGGATGGGAAGAATCTACTGAGTAATAATGGATAAAAAAGAATAATAAATAATAATATGAACAAATTTACATGACACAAACAATAACATTTATGGACTAGTGTGACTTTGTTTTCTCCAAAACAGATTTGTTTTAAATTAAGCAACATAATGTCTAAAAATGAATGTCATTACAAAGATGTTACCAAAGTCAGAAATAAAAAAAACCTCATACATGGAATATTTAAAAAAAGAAGAAATATGAAAGACACATTTAACAAAGTTAACAGTGTTGGTGAGAACTGTCTATACACAGTACTATGTATTACTATACCTCTGCTCCTTTATGCAGATATTTTATTTGCTTTATTTGCAAAAAAGTTGACTTTAAATAGACTAAAATATAATTTGGCTTGAATAAATGCATTTATAAAACCTGTCAGTATTTTTCAAAATGTACAATATATTGCTACTAAGACAACTAGTACAGAGGTTCTCAAACTGTGGTCCATGGACCACCACTGGTCCGCGAGCTCCATTCAGGTGGTCCGCGGATAGTTCCCTCTAAGGTGCGCGCCTGGGCGGCCGCACACAGAAAATTAAGGGCCACCCACCTAATTAGTGGAGCCGCGCAGGTGTGGCTCCACTAATTAGGTGCCTGGACCCTGGAGAAGAAGCACATGGAAGGTGAGGTGGTGGCCTTGGGGGAATAGGGGGTAGATGGGAGGGGGCAGTGGGGTGAGAAGAGGGGGTTGGGGGAATTTGGGATGTGCCGGGCTGCAGCAGCCAGAGAAAGAGGTGACTTTTCCCAGCTCCAGGGCTGTGGCTGCCGGGGAGAGACGGCCCTCCTTCCCAGTCCCAGCTCAGGGGCTGCTGCGGTGGGGGAGAGACCCCCTTCCTTCCCAGCTCCAACTCGGGGGCTGCTGCGGTGGGGGAGAGACCCCCTTCCTTCCCAGCCACAGCTCAGGGGCTGCCACGGTGTGGGAGAGAGGGCACATCCATCACATTAGAAAGGTAAGACTACTGATATTAAAATATGAGTTGTGTGCTTTTATTTGTAGAACAAAAAACATTAATTATTATTACGGTTTTTTTATCCAAAGCGCTTTACAGTACTTAGCCAACGGCACAAACAACATTTGGAAAGATCATTAAGTGGTCCGCTGAGACCCTCAGCAATTTTCAAGTGGTCCGTGAAAAAAAAAGTTTGAGAACCACTGAACTAGTGCACACTATACATAGGTCTGAAAGATATGCTACGATAACCCATTTAATATGCTTCACTGATTTCAAATCAATTACATTTTTCAATAGTACATATAGATATTTTGGGAAATACAAAATACAGAAACTTGCCAAATTTGGTCCCTGCATTTTTCAATTTAATCTATGATAAAAATGAATATAATAAAAAATAAAATCCAAGTTTAGATTTCAGCAATCTTATTTTAGGAGAACTGGTCAGACAAGAGGTTCCTTCATAACAGGAGGAGGAAAAGTTCCCTAAAGGTTTTGTTTATTATTGTTAATGCTCATTTGCACTAGAGTTGAGAGAACAATTCATAATGAATAATTCAATGAATTTTGCTTTGCTTTCTGTTGGCTAATTGTTCACAACAGAAAACAACTTTCACATTTACTCCTTTTTGAAACAAATGAAATTCTTTAGTGACTGATGCTTGGCCCACAATTGATAATTTCATGCAGGTTAGTTATTCAACTTAATTTGAATTGCGGTGTTGCGGATGGAGCTAGTGCAAAATGAACACAATAAAATACAGAATTTGAAATTCACCATGTAGTACATACATGCAAATTTCAAATTGCATATTTGATTACAATACTCATAATTCATAATTGATTACTTATATTTATTTTCTCTGAAGTTGGATACTTACATTAACCACCACAGCAATTAAACTGCACATTTAAAAATTCAATATACAATAATTTACTTTTCAGGAATAATTAAGCATCCAAGCCTAAAATTATGATTTGCAGCACCGGTAATGCTTGAGCACTCAAATGTTTGCTGAAAATAAGCATGGAAGGGTCTCAAATGAAGTCAATTGAAATCAACTTTTGAATTTGAACAGAATATTCAAGGATAATTTTTCCAACCCTGATTTTTTCAGCCCTGATTTGCACCACAATCTGTCAGATGACAGCAGCTAAAAGCCTCATCCTTCTAACTGATCTGGTAGATTTCTTACTCTACCTGGAAGCTGATGTCCATCCTCCTTTTTCATACCTGCATGATGATTTTTACAACACGTTAATGAAGAATAAAAGCCCACATCTAGAGAAAACTGACATGTAAACACACAATTGGTAGGATTTCAGAAGACTGAAGGTTTATATAAAGGGAACATATATTTTTGGGGAATAATGCCCTGATCCATACACGTAGCTCCATGCAGGCAGACTCCTGCACCCACACAATGGTGCTTGCAGGAGAAGAGCCTGAATTGTGAAAGCATTTGGTTGGTGTTGTAGTTGTGTGGTTCCAATTAGAGTTCATGTGTGTTATATGAAATTCTTGTGTATTGATCTGAAAAGCCCTACCCCTCAGTGTTTCTTTAGAATCACCTCTTGTTCTATTAATCTGCAATGGCAGCTTTGCTTCTTTTTCTTTAAAGATTACAATCAATAAAGCTTGGGATATACACCAATATACAGACACCAAGTAAGAAGATATTCAGAGGGGGTTCTCCCTGGTCCAAAGCAGACACTCATTGCAGACAAGTTATGTGAGCTCTAAACAAATATTGAAGTTTTAACATCCCACTCACCCTGCCAATACAGACTGTCAAAACAGAAACTGTTGTTACTGCTAAAAGGCCTGATTTTGCTCCCCCTGTTTATAATGAGCGCAGGATTGGGCCCTAAAAAGGTGGTAAAAAACATAATGGCATAAAATAGTCTACCTTGGGAAACTGCAAATGTTTTCTCTTTAATGCTCTTAGCCTTTATTATAAGTAGTGGTTGTTGTGTACCTCTCTTTGGAGGTTATGTGGTACAAAGAATAGGTTTTCTTGTAGAAATGTGGAGTTGAACGCAATCACTTAAGCCTTCCCAACAGTCCATTCTGCTACTCTTCATAAAAATAGTAGAGGGCAGAAATTAGTAAATGGGGAATTTCAGGCCCCAAAAACCATCTAAGTCTACTCTTTGTGTCTGCAGCTTCAAATATAAAAATATGCAATGCAGGAGAAAGATAAATGATAACCCAAAGGAACATGTAGTTCAACTAAAACCATTAGGTGAAGTTATAATTGCTTTTTTATTACTGACAAGGTATGAATTTTTAGAAAATCTCACAGTTCATGTTTCTTAACCCTTAAACACAACTGAATGCTTGAGGAGGATAATTTAAAAAAAATCCCTTTTACACTCAGGCCAGAAATGCAGCAACCAGACTTGAACAGTTTACACGGATGACTGTGTGTATGTAAACCTGGACAAAAAAGACATTAAACCAATTTTCTGCTTACTGTGGAGCCCATAAGCTTAGTAAGTTCTTCTGACTTTATCCTACAATAAGGTCAAGATCTAAAGAGACTTCTTGATTTGACTGCCTGGCACTTGAAGTTAAATCGTAACCCTCATTCAACACTTGCTGCCACTTAGACTAGTTTTCTTCCAATATTCCAAACCTGACCTGTCAATCTTAGAAAGTAAAAAGGTGTCTATGAATAAAGTGTACTTAAGTTAGTCTATAACAAGAACTACAAAGACAGGCACTCACCATTTACATCACCAAAAAGGCACAATTTTTCCTCATTTCATTTTTCAAATTTAAATAAGGGTGCTGTTTCTATGTCTGACTTATGAAGACTAATATCAATGCAGATAGCACAAGTAGTACTTGTGGCACCTTAGAGACTAACAAATTTATTTGGGCACAAGCTTTCGTGGGCTAAAACCCACTTCAGCATCCGATGAAGTGGGTTTTAGCCCACGAAAGTTTGTGCCCAAATAAATTTGTTAGTCTCTAAGGTGCCACAAGTACTCCTCGTTCTTTTTGCTGATACAGACTAACACGGCTACCACTCTGAAACCTGTCACCATGCAAGGATTAATGTAGATGTAAATGGGCAAAATTTAGGTGAGTATAGATTTATATGCAAAAGTAAAATGTTGTGATTGGAATATCTACCCTTATTTTCCCATTCATTTGATCACACACTACAGTCTGCAACTTAAAATGAAAAAAACTTTTAATCATGACTTACATATTAGTAATATATAGCTCTTGCTGTATTCCCTCATATATGTAATGACAAAAAATATACATGAAGACAGTATTTTAGATACTTTTAGTGCTTTACGAATAAAGGGCCTACAAGAATAATTTGAGAGCACCGAGATGTGCTATGAGGGGGTTACCTTTCTTATCTTTCTTTTCCTCCTCTTCTCCACCAGCCCCTAATAGAGTAAAGATGATGCCTGTCTGAGAATTCACTCCCACAGCGGTTACGAGCATTCGCCCAGAGCCCTCCATGACATGGGTACCTGAAATGACAGGATAAAAGAGAAATTAAAAATGTTGCTAATACTTCCTGAATGTATTTTTTAAAGACTACTACCAGGGTAGACAGTGGGCCAGATTTTGACCTCAGTTACACTAGTTTAAATCCAGAGTGACTCCAGTCATGGCACATGCCAGTGAAAGAAGCCCAACCACTGCATAAACAATAAAAGGTTCTTTATTACAAATCTCAGGGTGCCTGTCTATCAATTAAATAGATGAAGTTTATTTTAAAACTTGAAATTGATGCAATTTTTAAAGGTAAAAGTAACTTCAGGTGTTACATTTGCATCCAAGCCAATTATTGTAATTTTAACATACATTTTGCTGTTTTTAACATACATTTGCAAATGTTTTTCTCCTGTTTTGTGTGAAACACATACACAAAATAAAGGGGAAAATGGAGCACATAGGAAAAGCAGCAAAAGTTATTATACACAAACCGTCAAATTCAGAAGCAAAATTTAAAAGTAAGGAAAACTTTTCATCTTTCAGTTACGGTAATCTCAGTTGTTACTTGTAATAAAATATTTTCAGATAAGTATGATTTTGAAGTTGATCACACACCTTTAAATATAGTGAAAAAAAGTTGAAGTGTTGCACAGCTAATTGTGTTTAACAAATTATGATTCATGGGAATATAAGAAAATGAACTACTTATTGAGATAATCCCATGTTCCCAACACTAAAGAAGTCAAGACTCAGACATATTTTCATGGGATTACTAACTGAAGGATAATGTTTTTCAGAGGACAAGGAGAAGTCTGCACCCATATGAAGATGATTCAGTTTGAAAAGGATTTTTTTGCTATGGGTAGAACAAATTAAACTGATAACAAGGGAGTTTTTCCTGAAAGGGATAATCTATTTAGTTATCATTTAACTGACAATGCTAAAAAATCTTCTGTGTTTTATTGTCTAGAGATGGCCTGTTTGGCCCACGTAGATGTATCAAATGAGGGATCTACATCTCACAAATCTATCATGCCTGTCTTCATGGTTCGTTAGTCTGCACCAGCAGGGTGTACATTAAGCTGGCCCACGTGGATGTGCAGGCATGCACTAAAAATTCCCTAGTGTGTAGCATTGTAGTCTCATTTCTAACAGGACTTCTTTAATGCACGCTAGGGATTTTTTTAATGCATGCCAGCAGGGCCCACAAGGGCCAGTTAGCCAAAGCACCATGCAGACAAGCCCTAAATCAAAGGTTCTAACTTTTTCACAAGGTAAGCCACATCTTGAGAAGCTGTCTCAGGAACTTCCATCCCTACCTGTGTGCAATTACACAGACCACTTTCCTGTCCATTTTTGATTATGTAATATTCCTATAGTGGCAACTACAAGAATTGCTTACGTGGAAAAGTAATATTGGGAATATATTTAATGCATTTTTTGCTTCATTTTAATTCAATTTACTGGAAATCAAAGAGAGAGCACCCTCTGACAAACCAGAGGACTGGGCACCAGAGACCATAGTCTGAGAATCTTTACTAGAAATTAACTCAGTATTACATGCAACTAAAACTGTAAGCTTCTTAGGAACATTTCTAGATATACAGCAGAGGAAGGGGGATGCTAGTCATTTTGAGAAAGAAGAAAATGCATAAATAGGGTAGAACTTTCTGGAAAGAGTTACAAGTAGCCCACTTCCCTAATGGGGGGAGGGGGAGGAAGGGTCAGTATTTTAAAAATAGAGAATTTGAAACAAAGTTTATGCTAGACAGTTTTATACTGAACACTCCATAAAGGTTTTTTAAGAAAAGAACAAGCTTGTGCGATATTGTACTTTTAAGGCAATTTAATAAAAAGAATATTAAAAAATGGTCGGTCAACAAAAGATAAGAGCAAATGTGCAAAGGATAGTGCCAAAACGTTGACAATGTGGTCACTTAATTTAGTGATGAAGCCCTAATCTAAAGTCTTTAATAGTCAGATAATGACTGGACAAAGGGTTTAAAGACCAGACAAAGCTGATACTGATTTACCCACTATCTGTTCATAACCTAAATAGTGAAAGCTAAAGAGTAGGTTGTTGCCTGTACTTTTTTAGCTTTTCCTTTATGAATGCTGAAATATTTAGAAAACAGATGCGAAAAAAGTTGGAGGGTCACTACCCTAAATGTTTTGTATATCATTGTTAGTTTAGTATGTAGTGCTATAGCTGTGTTGGTCCCAGGATATTAGAGAGAAAATGTGGGTGAAGTAATAAGGATATTACCTCATTCACATATGTATTACCTCACCCACTAAACTACCCTTATAGTTAGAATATCTTGCCTAATATCTAACCTAAATCTCTCGCTTTGTTATGTCTCGTCCTACCTTCAGTGATCATGGAGAACAATTGATCACTCTTTATAACTTCCCTTAACATACTGTACATTTGTTACCAGGTCCCCCTCCCCTCAGTCTTCTTTCTCAGGACTAAATATACCCAGGTTTATTAACTTTCTCTCATAGGTCAGGTTTTCTAAACTTTTTATCATTTTTGTTCTCCTCTGGACACTCACCAATTTGTCCACAGCTTTCCTAAAGTGTAGTGCCAAGAATGGACACAGTACTCCAGTAATGAGTAGAGTGGGACAATTACCTCCTATGTCTTACTCCTCTTAATACACCCCAGAATGATATTAGCCTTTTTTGCAACTGAATCACATTGTTGATTCACATTCAATTTGTGATTCACGATAACCTCCAGACCCTTTTCAGAAGTAATACCACCCAACCTGTTTTCCCCCATTTTGTAGCTCTGGTTTGATTTTTCATCCATAAGTGAAGCACTTTGCACTTATCTTTATTGAATTTTATCTTACAGAAATTGGACCAATTCTCTAATTTGTCAAGGTTGTTTTGAATTCTAATCCTGTCCTCCAAAGTGTTTGCATGTGCTCACCATGGATGTGAAGTTAGCAAACCCGAACCAGGGAGTTGGGGAGGGAGAGGGAGCTGCCACTTTGAGATAACCTTAGAGGAAAGATCTCAAGGATCTGAGGTATTAGACTTGCCAGGAGCTGGGGCACAAGTGGGTGAAAACTGCCTAGTAGACATGCATCAGGGAACTGCCACTGTGCCACAGCAGATTAAAGTTTTGGCTGTCCAGCCAGAGGAAGGCTGGGATGCTGCCCAAACTTGTTCAGCAGACGAACCTGAAATTAATAAATGTCCCCTTTGGTTTCTGGTTGATAGTCCAACCATCTCCCGTTGCAACATTGTCCATTGCTCCTGTGAAGAATTTATCTGAGATAGTGGTGATGTCATTGTCCTTGTCCACACTGTGCATGCCCTCTTGGTGTTTGCAAACTTGCAAAGTGACATAATCCATTGCAACTCTTGCATCTTTTTCACATGTTGGGCATCCACTTGGCTTGCGCGGCTTCATATGCTGCTTTTGCTGAACTCCGACTGAGTTATGCACACCTTTCTGTCTCAAGTCTCTTTTCTGGTAGCATTCTGGATTCTCTATCATGTCTAGAGCATCAAAGAACTGTCCACCCTCTATAAGTTTCATTCTGGACTGGGTGATTTCCTTTGCTTGTAAAATTCTAATTGCTTTGTGACGGGTTAATTCTTGGTCTTACAGTAGTCTCTCTGAGTTTTTTGTTCCAGATCCCAATTGTGATCTGGTCTCTTATCAGGAACTCAGCCTCACACAATTGCAAAGATGAGCTCTTCAGATTTAGATCAGTCATAAGCTCTTCTATGGTTTCACCTTCTTTGTGTATTTTCTCATTAAAATCATTTCTTAGATTTTTCTTTTTTGCATACAGTGCAGTACACCTCACATTTCTATAATTCAGTTTCACAGTTAGCCTCCTCTGCCTGAATGA
The DNA here is from genome assembly GCF_002925995.2 of Terrapene triunguis. NCBI lineage: Eukaryota > Metazoa > Chordata > Testudines > Emydidae > Terrapene > Terrapene triunguis. The sequence goes on from NW_020664583.1 coordinate 4,299,515, forward strand.
ACTGAAAACTGTTAAACACAAGTTCTTCCAAACCAGCTATTGTCAGTAACAAGGTTACCTTCTGACTCTGCCTTTCTGCTGGCATCCATTGCTTGCAGATACAGAGTAAAATACTGTTTAAATCTTCTCCAATGTGCCCACTGCAGCTTGATGTTTTGGGTCCTTGTCCAGCTGGCTGGAAGAACAGGAGTATTGCCTCTTTAAGGGGGCTCCCCCCAGTACAGGCAGGTAGATGGGAGGGGGGCAACATATACAAGGACAGAGCAGGGAAGAGCAGGAAGCAGCTGGGCCAAGTCGGGGGGGGGGTCGGTGAAGGAGAAGGAGGTCACTGCCCTTCCTGCCGATCAGAAGGAGGTAGGTATTTATATCCCGTGCAGTTCTGGAGAAGCCCTTTTTCACCTGGATCACAGTGGCAGCACCCCATCCCCCCACACACTCATGGATCTGAAAAAGAACTAGGTCCCCTCACGATCTGCTATGTGCATCCTACTAGTTGCCCTTTCCATTGGAGGCTGGGAAGGAAATTTTCCCTCACCACTAGATTACGGAGGCTGGGTGGAGTTTTTTCACCTTCCCCACAGCCGGTCTGGGACCCGGTGGGGTAGTAGGTTAGGTTATGTTGTCACAACAATTAAATTTGAGGGCAGATATCCAATGCGGGTAACAGTTTTGGAAGGGATACACTGATTGGATAAAATGGATTGGGAAAGGATTTGAAAGAAATCATCCCTTAAAGGAGCTCAGGAAGTGGGGTTTGGGGCTCTGAGTCTGATACAGAAGGGAGCCAACTCTTCTCCTTCTATAGCCCTCTTTACCTCACACGAGGGGAAGATGGTGGGATCGCAGCAACGAGATGGCTGGGATCAGGTTGGGGATAATTTAGAAATGATTAAGGAATGATGATGACCTGCACTATGCAATTGCTAGATAATCCCAGTTATTTAAAGTGAATAAAGTTGAAGCCTAATTACACCACATCCATTGACTCCTGTCTTTCTGCTGGCATGGACGGACAATTATCTTCCACATTTCCAGAGAGTTTCAGCACTAGTGGGGGCTATTTACTGCTCCATTCTTCCACTCAGGGTATCTGCTTAGTTCCTTTTCACTCTGGATACCATGTGGTGCTCAGTGCTTAAGGAGTTAGCAAGATGTCTCCTTTGTTGTGGTTCTGGTTTCAACTGGCTGTGTATAACAAGAGCTTCATTCACAGTGCTCCTTCCAGACTCTGTCTGGAAAGCCCAGTCCTTAAAGGCACAGTCCCCAATGCCACATCATTAACATTGCTTCATTTCTAAAATGAAAAGAACTTCCATTGATGCCTGATCTATAGTTCTGAGAACTCCCCAGTGCAAGATTTTCTATTAAGCAGAGAAGTGCCTACAACCACAGTAGAATACCACTAGGAAAGCTCCTGAGTAGGCTCCATGGAGCCCCCCACAGAGGTGGCTGCTGACCAATTGCAATATGAACCAATCGAGCTGGGCAGAGTCCCAGATTCCATGCATGAGAGGGGGAATATTTTTAATTTTGCCACAGGGAATCCTGCTTGGTTTTCACAGCTGCCAAGCTCAAACAGCCATGGAAATATTCTTCCTCTGTTTTTCACCAAATTTTTGAACTGAGCCCTGAGTCACGGTTCATTTTGATTAATTCTTTTGAAAATTGAGAAAACATCTGATACGTCAACCCAGGTCATTACAAAATAAATATGTTGCAACACATTTTCTTGAGAACATAATTCTGTCCATCAGATAAAATAGTGACAAACAGATTCATCATTTCTCTCTTCATCCAGATTCATGGCCAGGAATAAAGAAGCTATTTTCTGCAGAACACGAAGTAACACTCCTAGACTTGTTCAAAGTAGCAAACCTGCAACTGATAGCAATGCTTTTATAGGTTAAGATAATATTCCCATTTACAACCTGGCACTTCACCCTCCTCCCTTCATTAGTTTTTTTTTTTTATTATTATTATTATTATTACAAACAAGCTGCTAAGCATCTTCTTACATAGTCTCTATTTAAACCCCAGTAGGCCCAAACTTGTTTTCCACTCCTTTGTTTTCTCCCACCAATTTACAATCCTCAAAGACACCCACCACCAGCAGCTACATCTTTCTCTCCCACGTTGCTAAAATGAAAATAGAAACATAAAAGAATGCCAGTGGAGTGACACAGCACATAGATCCTTAGGCACTAGATAATGAATAGAACTCGGAAAGTAGAAAAAAACATTGTAGAGTGGATATTTGGGACAAAAGTAGGCCGAGATTTTAGAAGTTGATACCAGTGGTGTCACAAGTTATTAGGTGACAGTGCTGTGATAACTAGAGATGCTATATTGTCTACATACCATAATGTGTTGTTTTGCAATCACTGCAATTAATTTGTGCCACCAATGTCCCTTTGATTGGTTTGGCAAACACAACATAGTGGGAAGTTCTGTCAACAGCTTGCTGAGGCTGATTTGAGCATAAATATCTCATCAGAGCCCTAAGACTGTTCCAGCAGACACAATACCAATTAAAATGCATTGATAGACAGACATGTTAAAAAAAGAATTTCTTAGTGCTCTGAAGATTGTTCATATTTGGAAATGCTGTTTGTCTTCAATACAATTTGATTCCCTCCAGGATATTTTGCTCTCTTTTAGGTTGCTCTCAGCCACATTCTAATTGGTATTCTAGTCTCTGAAATCCATCCTTTGGTATGTTTGGAGCTGGAACAACAAGGCACTCATTGGTACTTGGTCAATAACACCAGTGGTCAAATGTGTTGAATCTTGACTACCTTTAATGAGACCCTGTCTGAACTGGAGAACCAAGCCAAGTTACCCACAAGTATTTTTGAAAATAGTTGTTGAAAGCTGCAGAACAACAGAGCACTCACAGTGAAGTTGGTTCAGAACTATATTCACTATGGAGGTTAGAAGAGAAAGGGGAAGATAGAAAACTGGATTGAGAGCACATTTTCTGTCATTCATTCTCTTCGTCCCCTGGACTCCCATACAATCCTGATTTCCCCCTTAAACCTCCAGCATCTCCTTTGGTAGTTGTCTCTCCTCCCGTCTTTTTGTTAGCATCCCTCAGGCTCTGTCTAAGGTCCTCCTGCTCTCTACACAATCTCTCTGTGCATTATTCCTGAGTAACTTCATCTGCTCTCACAAAGTTACATGTCTCTGCCAACGACTCTCAGATCTGTTTCTCTATCATGACCTTCTCTGTGATTGTCCTATCTTGCCTCTCTGATCTTTTGCCTGGCTGTGCCATCGCTGTCCCATCTCAACTTCACAAATATAGAGCGCCTCTGCATTTTGCCTCTCAACCTTCTCCACTGCTGTAGACACCATCATCCTGCTTCTTCTCATCCAGTCTTGGACTCTCAGTACAATTTCACTCCTGTCTTCTTCTTCCCAAATAGTCAAGCTGCCTCCAAATCTCAGGGGCTCAGTTTTTCCACATCTCAAATCTGACCTTTCCGCTTTGCCTCTATGGCTAAAGTCTTGTCCCTATCTTGATTATTTGCCAACATCCTCTAAACAAATATTGCTTCCCTCAGCCCACTCAAAGCTATGCAACTACAATCCTCTTCCTGGCCCACCACTGGGACTGTGGCACTTCCCTATTTCAGATCTCTCCATTGGATTCCTCTCAACTTCCACATCAAATTCAGACTTCTGATCCTCCCCTTTAAGGAAACTAGTGAGCTCTCCTCCCTCCTCCACCTGAGACAACAGGAGAGGGAGCAAAGTTCAGTGGCCTTTTCCCTCTTGGAAAACGTGCTCTCAATCCAGTTTTCCATTTTCTCTTTTTCCCTTCTCACTTCTACAACGAACACAATTCTGAACCCAGTTCTTTCCCAGAAGAATATAATACTGTATTTATTTGTATCCCAGTGGTGCTTGCAGTGTGCTAGGTAGTGTTCATGGAGTGATCCGGGTCATGAGTAGAATACCAGGTGAGACAGGCATGGAGGAAGAGAGCCTGGGCCTCTGCTGGAAAGAAGATCTGGTGGATCTCTCTCTGCTTCTGAAACCCAGGTGCCGGGAGGCAGAGGGGTCTCCCTTCTGCTTTTGCCCAGGAATGTGGTGTCCCTGTCTTGTAGTCTTCCTCCTGTCCCCTTTCCCCAGAGAATTATCCCCTCCCAGTGGATGAGGCTTCCAGGCAACATTGTATATTCTTCCCTATGACTCTGGGGATGGGGCTCCCACAGAATGGAACCCCTAGTGATGAGGTCTATTTTCTTTCCAATCCCACTACAGGCCTGGGGTCCTATAGTTACAGTATTATGTTCACAACAGAGGAGTTGTGGGGAGGGGGCTGCCCTGTCTCCCAGCTCAAGGGGTAAAATTTAACGAGATAAGCAGACTTCCTCTCATTCAGTGTCTCTGTGCACTGGTTTAGCTTCACCCCATGAAAAGGATAGGGTCCCAGGTAAGGTGATCTCTTCTCTCCCACTCAGTTAGGGGGAAAGGAGGAATCCAGCTCCAGTTTTCTCCAGTGAAAATGGGTAGTTGCACAAAATTAGCTGAATGTTTAAAGTAAGGGTGAACTAATGACACTGAAGCCGACAGAATTTGGGAGGGAAAATCATCAATCTAGAGGTGTGTCAGAGGGATAGAGCGAGAAATATCAAATCACTGACAACTGAGCTGTTGAGCCTCATCCTTTGAGATGATGGGTGAAAATGAAATGGACATAAAAATATGAACAGATGGATAACCTCTGACTCAACCCAGATTAACATTTCTTACAAGTGAAGCATTCAAAATTGGCTTCAGTAAGCGGTGTCTTTATCACTACTGCTGGGCTCAGAATCTAGCTGAATGCTAAATGAGCCAAGAAAAAAATTGCTGTTTTTGCCAGCATTGTCCTCAGCTTACTTTGCAGAGCCCAGTGCATAGTTTTTTCCTTATACCTGTAAAAGTTGCACCAAGAAAACACTCTTGTACAGGTATAAAGGAAAAGTGAGATTACCTGGGCAGACCTGACCCACTTTGGGGTGATGAAGAAAGGCTCAAACTATCTACAAGCTATGCAGGAGTAGCTCAGAAATAAAGCAGGATCACTATGCCCTTTCCTGGATATCATGTTGGTATATATGGTAGACTGAATGTGATATTTTCCACCAGCCTTTTTAGACACACGTATACATCTTGTTTTGTCATATGGCATGCAAAGAAGTGCATCCAAGCAAAGTTAACTGCACCTCTGTTCCCTCCCTCATCTTCTCCAAGGGTGTCCTTTTAAGTCTCAAGCCTCTAATTGTCCATGGGCTGGAACCCACCTCCCTCTCCCTCTGGACCAGAACTTTAGGGTTGCAGTCTTGTGCTTATCCCAGCAGGTCTGACTTTAGTCCAGCACCTACAGATCTGTTCTCTCAGGGGCCTCTGACAGCATTTGCCAGTGATCATCCAGCTTTCACAAAGCACAGTACATTTATTCAGGACAAAAGCACTATAGAGAAAATATATTATAAAACAATAAACAGTCTATATGCATGCTAAGCTTGCTAGGTGTCACCCATCTTCCACATGGAGCCTGTGGTAGGTTTTCAAAGTCCTTCCAACCCTTCCAGCAGAGATTTTCCCTCTTGGTTAAACACTCATATTCATTTGGGGATCATGTGAGGGACCCTGACTCAGTTCAAGCTCATCCTTTTTTGCCCAGTTCTGAAACAAATAATACTAAGCAATGCCCCTTTCCTTAGGGGAAAGCTTCAAAAGTTGGGTATCTGCACCGCCGGTACTGGGACTTTGCATTACTCACCCCTGAGTCATTCTAGATTTCACACAAAACCCACCCAGCAAGCCAGGAACACAAAGATGCATATTACACTTATTGATGCAAAAGTCCATGAATATTCTATGTGCTTATAGCATCTTGTATATTTTGATGCAATTGTCTGACATTTTCCATGCTTCCAAGGTCACACATCTGTCATATCTCCCCACTGGAAGACAAAGAGGTTAATCCCCTTCACCCAGGTAGGAAACAATAGAATGCAAGGGGGAAACTGAGTCACACATTGTTTCATAATAAATCAAAAATTTCCCGTTCTCCACACTAGTATTTCAAAAGAAATTGCTTTTAAGGTGGGCATGGGTTCCTCCGTGAGGTGAACTACCTCAGGAACTGGGATCTGTCAGCAGACAAATGTTGTGTGGTCAAAAAATACAGCAAATAAGAAGGCATTGTACTGTACTGAAAGTATGAAAGTTCTTAAAAAACATTCCAACTACCACATCTATCAATACTATTGCATTTAACTTAACCTACCAGTTAGCACAGGTATTACCCTCACAGTGGAAGTTTTCTGCACAAATTTATATTGGTTCCTCCCCCTGCCGCCAATTACACACAGTGTATCGTAAATCTATGGCAACTACCATTTCCAATATAATGTGCAGACACTATTTTTCAATGTCATTCTGATGCAAAGTTCAAGAGAGTAGCTTCAAAAATGGGCACTAGCTATCAACAGCTAAGTGAAGCAGAAAAGAACAGCAGTAGTGCAGCTTTCTTCCATTTTCCATATACACCTCTACCCCGATATAACATGACCCGATATAACATGAATTCGGTTATAACGCGGTAAAGCAGCGCTCCAGGGGGGGCGGATCAAAGCAAGTTCGATATAACGCGGTTTCACCTATAATGCGGTAAGATTTTTTGGCTCCCGAGGACAGCGTTATATCGGGGTAGAGGTGTACATCCATCTCATGTATGGATATGAAAACAAGAGTTTTCAGAGGGATCAGAATTCTGAAAACCAGTAAAAAGAAAGTAAATTTACATATGGTATAGAAGATGCTTGACAGTATACAGAAACCAAAATGTTCATCAAATAGATGAGCAAACCAATGCAATGAAGCTATATTTCCAGGAAATGCTGTATATGGTCATTTAAACAGCTGGACGGTGTCACAAAAATAAATATAGTTAAAATAGTTAGAAGCTAAAATTATCTCTTGAAATGAGGTAAACAGAAGACAGAAAAAAGGTGAGACTACATCTGACCAAAAAAGCTCACAAGAGCAAACACAATAAAGAACATTCAAGTTGATAACAAAAAACCTACTGATCAAAGCCCAGTCCCTTCAACTAAAATAGAATCACTGCTTGAATGTTCTTAATCACACTGTCAAAGGAGATTGACTTTCAGACAGTGCGTGAACAAAAGCCGTTCATTTCATGTCAGTCACCGAAATGCTCTTAACTGATTAGTGTTACCCCTTCACCAGCCTCTGGTGGCTCCCCCCTCTCTCCCATCCCATTCTTGATTACAATTGCTCTTCTCTTTCCCTGCTGGCTAGTGATGCCTTTCCCTAATGGGTCACTGTAACAGGGTTGCACTCACCTCTTGCGAGCGCCTCCTAGCCAAGTGTATGTGCCTGCACTCTCTCTCTCTAGCTGTTTTTGTGGTGGGTCTTCGCTGACTTAGCCCTCCGGCCAAGTGATACATAGTCTGTCTGTGAGATAAAAGCAAAGCAAACCCCTTTTGGGGTACAAGTCCAACAGGGGCCTCTTTCAGTGCCCTCTGTAACATCTCTCTCAGTTTGTCCCTGCTCCAGAACAGAGCGGTGCCCCAGGGCTCCTTCCTTGGAGGCAATGTCTTTGCCCTTTCAGGGCCTTTCTGGCCCCAGCTCTTCAGCTGGGCCACTAAAAGAGTTTAGTTCCCCCTTTTGGGGTGCCTCAATGTCCAGGCCACTTCCTCCAGTGACTAATGGGAGATTGGGGGGGCCCAGGCCCGCCTCTACTCCAGCTCTCAGCCCAAGGACCCTATAAGATAGCAGCCGTCCACCGTGTCCCTTTAAATAAACTGTGCTGCTGCTACAATTCTCCAGGCCACTTCCTCATGGCTCCAGCACATTCTTCACCTTACCTCACGGCCTTGTCCTGTTGAAGTCCCAGCAGCCAGCCCAGAGCACCATCCACTCTCCTCCAGCTCTAGCAAGGAACTGCTCTGTCTGTGCAGCTCTTCTTATACTAGCTTACTGGGCCCCGATTGGCTGCTTCCCACTCAGCCTCTCTAGGCAGCTTGGACGATTGCTGCCTTTTTCTGGGGCGGGGTTTGGCAGGGCCACAAAGCTGCCATCAAGGTACTCAGGGCCTAGTCCACCCCATCACAGTCACTTAAAAGTCCTGGGGGTACACCTAGAACTAACATCATGACATCAAGAAAAGAAACTGTGTTTAGATCTAAAGAGTGTGTTTAGATTAATAGATAATCTATTGTATGAATCCATGAGGTCCTTTTAGAAGTTTACTGGAGCAACTTGAATAAACCAGGCACTCACATACTATATATTAAAGTCTTTACTGAGCTAACCTTTTTGTCAGAGAATTATTGGCTGACATCAAAGTGATTCAGTGTGTAGTTTCCCCATTGTAACACAGTAAATTAGTCTTGGTTTTACCCAAGACCGTGAAGCATTAGTCTTTGTAAGAGGCAGTTTTTGGAAGAGGGCTATTAGAAATAGAAAGGAATACTTTCAATTCATCAGGACTGAATTAGTGCTGATAATTAGAGCTGGTTGGAACATTTTTGGCGAAACATTAAAACTGAAATTTTGTCTGGAAACATATTGATTTTAACGAAGTTATTGCTGAGAAGGTTTCTGAAATCCGGGGTGTACCCTCAAGTCACTTCCACAGATAGATTTTTGATTTAGGACTCTCTAACTATTTTGATCTGAAAAGAGAAGTTCTGACACAATTCGGTTTTGCTAAAGGTTTTGTTTTCATTTCAATGTAGAACAAAAACAAATGCTGAAATCTCAAGAGAGGCCACAAAACAGAACTGTTGTTCTCCAGCCAACTGTACCAACAATCTCATTACCCCTCAGTATGTAAACGATAGTGATTTATGCATGGAATGTCATTGCGCTACTGTGCTTCTGCATTACCTTGGATGCCAATCTACTAAAGCTCAATTCAATAACCTCATATGTCATTTCTAGACACACCTGCACTAAGCTTGCAGAATCAGAACTGAAGAAATGTGAAGTTCAAGTCAGAAGGAATAGAAAATACTTAGAGAATTCATTACAGGGGTTCAGTTAAACTACAGGTTTCGTTAAACAAGAAACGACCTAAAACTTCATGCAAAACAGAAACTTTTCTGAAGCTCAAAAATGTTTAAACTTTTAATCTGTGTTTTAAATTCATGTATTTGTTCTGTATTGGAACATAAATATGTCCGTTAAAATACCAAAAGAAAGTGATCCATAAAGAATAACCTGTCTCAGTTAGAAAAAAAAGCCACACTCAAGATTTCAAGCTCAGTCCCACAGACTTAACAAGGTCATAAATCATATCCAGACTTCTAGTTACCAATCTGAACTGAGCCCCACCAAAGCTTTTAGACTCACCCTTCATGTAATTCTAGTAAGACTGGAGACTATATTTAAAAGTGAATTTAAAGCTTAAAGGAATATTTCTGCGTGGGCAATGGGTACCAGTAGTTCAGTAAACTGGATTTAACTAGAAACTTTTGAAGCGCTTTTAAATATCTACAGACAGACAAAAGAACTGATTCTTCTTTCACTTTACACTGGTAACTCCACTGGCATCAATTAAGTTATGACTAATATAAACCAGTTTGAGTGAAGAATCAGACTCTAAATCTTTATTAGCTATAATTATGTACTTGGAACTATGGAAAGAATTCATGTTTCCTCCTAATCTGTGCACTGAATATTAAATCTTAAATCTTGTATGTCAGGTTCATGTGAAATGAATGTGTTTATTTCTTTCATTCATAAGACTTCTTTCCAATGTGAATAAAATTCATTTTTTCCTACTGTGGGCACCAGAACTTTCATGATACTTACATAGTTCAGAAAAATTGAGATTTTTGAAGCCGCTAATAAAGGGTTAGTTTTTCAGCATGGAAAAGAAAATATTTTAGTGAGGGGAAAATTAATGAAACATATATGGACTAGGAAGTTAGGCAGAGACTATTATGCTACCACAGACATTTTCTGGACAATCATGTACCTAAAAGTTAGTGGACCAAAGAGTGTCCAGAAATCCAAATATCAGAGAATGAAACTGGTTAAATATGGGAAAATGGGCATGAAGAAGCAAGTGAAAAGTAACATCTCACTTTCAGGGCTCAAAGTAATTAATACCTAAACTGTGGTGGATACATATTCTCTATTTGCAAATCCAGGCAACTATTTTAGCGCCTTCCCTGCAACTGCTGAGATAGAGTTGATGTTATCAATAAACTGAAACATCTATCAAAAATCCCTCTAGAAAAGAAAGAGAACTTTCCATCAAAGTCATTATAATTGCAGAATAACCAAAATCATTTGGAACTTTTAAGGTTGGATGCTTTGCTCTGAAGGTTTCTGCTTTGCAAGAAGCCCAGACTGGAATATTTACTGGCAGGGAATCGAGACAAAATCTGAGCTGTTTTTCTCCAGGCAGTTAGTGACCTGATTCCTTAATCCAGCTTCCCTTTTTATTTTCAGAAACTAACAAAGTACCATGGCCACAAAATTCGTTTTATTTGCTCTTCAATAAATTGACTTCTCTTTGGTTTTGGATCCTTGCTTTGTCTTGATACAAATGTACAGGGAGACACTAAATTAAGTTCAGATACAATAACATTGTGCGTTTCCAATTCAATCATTATTTATATAAAATTAGAATGAGGTGAATTCTGCTCTTCTATGCAACTGTCCCATATTTGTAACTAAATTCACAAACACTGGGACAAAATCAGTAACACTAAGGCCTGGTCTACACTAGGCTTTTATGTCGACTTTAGCGCCGTTATATCGAATTAACCCTGCACCCGTCCACACCAGGAAGCCATTTAGTTCGACATAAAGCTCTCTTTAAATCGATTTCTGTAATCCTCCCCAACGAGAGGATTAGCGCTAAATTCGACATGGCCATATCGAATTAGGCTAGGTGTGGATGGAAATCGACGGTAATAGCTCCGGGAGCTATCCCACAGTGCACCACTCTGTTGACGCTCTGGACAGCAGTCCTAGCTCGGATGCTCTGACCAGCCACACCCCCGGGAAAATTTGAATTCATTTTCCTGTCTGGGCAGTTTGAATCTCAGTTCCTGTTTGGACATCGAGGTGAGCTCAGCAGCAGTGGCAACGATGCAGAGCTCTCCAGCAGAGATGGCCGTGCAATCTCAGACTAGAAAGAGGGCCCCAGCATGGACTGATCGGGAAGTCTTGGATCTCATCGCTGTGTGGGGAGATGAGTCCGTGCTTTCCGAGCTGCGCTCCAAAAGACGGAATGCAAAGATCTATGAGAAGATCTCTAAAGCCATGGCAGAGAGAGGCTACAGCCGGGATGCAACGCAGTGCCGCGTGAAAATCAAGGAGCTGAGACAAGGCTACCAGAAGACCAAAGAGGCAAACGGACGCTCCGGATCCCAGCCCCACAGATCCCGTTTCTACGAGGCACTGCATTCCATCCTTGCTGCGGCCGCCACCACTACCCCACCACTGACCGTGGACTCTGAGGATGGGATATTGTCCACGGCCGGTTCCTCAGCGGACGGGGAAGAGGAGGAAGGAGATGAGGAGGACGAGGCAGTCGACAGCGCTTACCAAGCTGATTTCCCCGACAGCCAGGAGCTCTTCATCACCCTTACAGAGATCCCCTACCAACCCTCCCCAGCATGTAACCTGGACACAGATTCAGGCGACGGATCAAGCGGTAAGTGCTTTAAACATATTAACCTTTATTTTTTACAAAACTTGAATATTAATACAAAGAACAATCTGTGAATCATGATTTCTTCCCCCTGGGCGCTTAAGTAATCAGTAACAACTATTTAAAAAAAAATCAAACAGTGTCCGGTTGTGCATGATTGTGCTGCCCAAGCTGCTCCACTCTTTAGTGCCTGCTACTGCAGCTATATTAGAATCCTGTCTATATGTCCGGGGATAGAGCAGTAGTCCTCCACGGACATCTCCACAAAGCTCTGCTGCAGGTAATGGGATAGCCTGTTCATCAGGTTCCTGGGGAGAGCGGCTTTACTTGGTCCTCCGAAGTAGGAGACGTTCCCGCGCCAGGAGACAAGCAGGTACTCCGGTATCATTGCCTTGCATAGCATGGCGGCATAGGGCCCCGGTCTCTGCAGACTTTCTCGAAGCATCCGTTGGATCTCGGTGTCCGGGATCCTCATGAGAGTTATGTCGCTCATGATGACCTGCTTTGAATTAGGTAGGGGACTGTTAGTATTGGGACTGCTTGCAACAAGTTTCTTTACAGAACTGTGACCGCTGGTTTACAGCCACGCGGTGGGGGCGGGAGAGGGGCAGCATACAGGGATCTTTCCCTGGCTCATCCGCGAGGGGGTGGGACAGGGCCAGAGTTCCTGCTTGGCCGATTGCTGGCAGCACAGACTGGCAGTGCTTTCAATGTGAAAGGAGGCCAGTGGTACTCCTACAGTTTTAAGCAGCCACAAGTCTACGGCTTACCATGTTTGCCTGCTACAGAGAGTACCGTGTCCTGCCCCGCTTCCCAGATCGGCAGTGCAAAAGCCCAGGCACTGAAGGCGAGGTTCGAAAATTCGACCTTGTCCGGAGTGCGCATGTGATAGGTGTGGTTCATGGTCTTGTTCACAGAGAAAAACTATGTTCTTGATTCACAACCACATTTATCTTTCGGAGGAATTCACTGCCTTTTCCTCATTCCCACAGCCACATCTGCAACTGTCTCCTAACCCAGCTTGGCATCACACTCCCAGAGGCTAGCGCACATTAGGCGAAGAAAGAAGACGACGCGAGAGGACATGTTCTCAGAACTAATGGGCTGCTCCTGAGCCCAGGCAGCACAGCAGAACCAGTGGAGGGAGAATTTGTCACAAATGCACCGGACACACATGGAACGTGAGGAGAGGTGGCGGGCAGGAAGACCAGCAGGCGACTCAAACGCTGCTTGGACTTCTGAGGGAGCAAACGGACACGCTCCGGCGCCTTGTTGATGTTCTGCAGGAACGGAGGCAGGAGGACAGAGCCCCGCTGCAGTCTATCAGGAACCGCAGTCCCCCGCCACCAAGTCCCATACCTCCCTCTCCCAAAGTCCAAAGAAGGAGGGGTGGCAGAGTCCGTGAAAACTCTCACTCCACCCCTGCAGACTGCTCAAGCACCAGAAGGCTGTCATTCCCCAAAATTTGAAAAGTCCTTTCCTGCCCTCCTCACCCAAGCCCCCGTCCGACTTTCACCCCCCAGTTTCCTGTCTGGTTGTTAATAAAAAATATGTTTCTGTTCATTACTGTTTCAGTCAGGTTCTTTTGAGGGAGAGTCTGTCTGGAGGGGGGGAAGGGGCTTGGTAATTGGACAGGACAGTGACCTTTAGCAGGGTACAGAGGCGGTGTCAGGTCCAGCATCAGGACACATACACAGTGCAGTCACTGGTTACCCTGGTCAGTCTGGGAGGTGTTTTTCATGTTCTGGGGGGGGGGGGGGT
>NW_020664583.1:4313070-4315298 GCF_002925995.2 Terrapene triunguis
CTGGGGGGGGGGGGTTGCTCTGTGACTTTGTGGCGGGGGAGGGCAGTTACAGATCTTATGCAGCGGTCCTTATCCTGGCTCACAGATCCACGCAGCAGGGGATCTGTAACCCTACCCCCCCTGCCAGAAAGTCACATAGCCGACACATACACACAGTCCCCCCCAGGAGTGCTGGCAGGCTCCATTGAAATAACCAGTCCACTAGTGCGGAGCCTGTCATTCCGGGAGTTTAGAAGCATCATTTGCATCAGAACACTAAACCCGCCCCCCCGCCACAGTCTGCGTCCCCGGTTTAAAATATTCCCGCGAAAACAGCAATACAGACAACGGTGTTCATTAACAAAATCGAAATGATTTTATTTTTTGGGAAGGGGAAGGGGGTGAAGGGGGTATGTAACTGGAGAGGATAGTCAAAATGAACTGGGTAAAGAAACGGGGGCAGGTTCAGCTTTTCTGTCCACAAACTGAAAAGTCACTGGTTGCCCTGCTCACTCAGGAACCTAGCTTTCAAAGCCTCCCGGATGCACAGGGCGTCCCGCTGGGATCTTCTAATGGCCCGGCTGTCTGGCTGGACGTAATCAGCAGCCAGGCTATTTGCCTCTAGCTCCCACCCCGCCATAAAGGTCTCCCCCTTGCTCTCACACAGATTGTGGAGCACACAGCAAGCTGCAATAACGATGGGGATATTGGTTTCACTGAGATCACAGCGAGTGAGTAAGCTTCTCCATCTCCCTTTGAGACGGCCAAAAGCACACTCCACCACCATTCTGCACTTGCTCAGCCGGTAGTTGAAGAGTTCTTTTTCTGTGTCCAGGGCGCCAGTATAGGGCTTCATGAGCCAGGGCATTAGCGGGTAGGCTGGGTCCCCGAGGATGACTGTAGGCATCTCCACATCCCCAAGAGTTATTTTGTGGTCTGGGAAGTAAATACCTTCCTGCAGCCGTCTAAACAGACCAGAGTTCCTGAACACGCGAGCGTCATGAACCTTGCCCGGCCATCCGACGTAGATGTTTGTAAACCGTCCCCGATGGTCCACCAGTGCTTGCAGCACCATTGAAAAGTAGCCCTTTCTATTGATGTACTGGCTGGCCTGGTGGTCCGGTCCCAGGATAGGGATGTGAGTCCCATCGATAGCCCCACCGCAGTTTGGGAATCCCATCGCGGCAAAGCCATCTATGATGACCTGCGCGTTTCCCAGGGTCACTACCTTTGGGAGCAGTACCTTCACGATTGCCTTGGCTACTTGCATGACAACAACCCCCACGGTAGATTTGCCCACACCAAAGTGGTTCGCGACTGACCGGTAGCTGTCCGGCGTTGCAAGCTTCCAGAGGGCTATGGCCACTCGCTTCTCAACTGTGAGGGCTGCTCTCATCCTGGTATTCTGGCGCTTCAGGGCAGGGGACAGCAACTCACAAAGTTCGAGGAAAGTCCCCTTCCGCATGCGAAAGTTTCGCAGCCACTGGGATTCATCCCAGACCTGAAGCACTATACGGTCCCACCAGTCCGTGCTTGTTTCCCGGGCCCAGAATCGCCGTTCCACGATATCCACATGACCCATTGCCACCGTGATGTCCTGGGCGCTGGGGCTCGTGGTTTCTGACAGCTCTGTGCTACTCTCCGACTTCAGGCCATCACGGCGGTGTCGTAGCCTCCTCGCCTGATTACTCTTCATCTGCCTCAGGGAAAGGTGTATGATAAGCTGCGAGGTGTTGAGAACGGCCAGAAGTGCAGCGATGGTCGCAGCGTGATCCATGATCGCAGTGCTGTGGCGTCCGCGCTGTCACTGACCAGAAAAGTGCGCGAACTGATTTCCCGCCGGCGCTTTCATGGAGGGAGGGAGGGCGTTAGTGACGGACGGATGACGACAAATTTTTTTTACCCAGAAGGCATTGGCGGCTCGACCCAGAATTCCGATGGGCAGCGGGGACTGCGGGAACTGTGGGATAGCTGCCCACAGTGCACCGCTTCCAATATCGACGCTCGCCCCGTTAGTGTGGACTCACAAAGTCGAATTACTGTCCTTAGTGTGTCCTTAGTGTGGACACACACGTTCGACTTTGCAATATTGATTCCACATATTCGATTTAAGTAAAATCGAATTACCCTCGTAGTGTAGACATACCCTTACTAAAGTCAAGAATATACCAAATCTACTTCTTCGCCTCCTAACCACCAGGTTTGTTACCCTGTTGAAGAAGGTATAGTAGGTGAATAATCCAGCAACA
>NW_020664583.1:4320298-4322846 GCF_002925995.2 Terrapene triunguis
CACAGTGCACCACTCTGTTGACGCTCTGGACAGCAGTCCGAGCTCGGATGCTCTGACCAGCCACACCCCCGGGAAAATTTGAATTCATTTTCATTTTCCTGTCTGGGCAGTTTGAATCTCAGTTCCTCTTTGGACATCGAGGGGAGCTCAGCAGCAGTGGCAACTATGCAGAGCTCTCCAGCAGAGATGGCCGTGCAATCTAATAGAAAGAGGGCCCCAGCATGGACTGATCGGGAAGTCTTGGATCTCATCGCAGTGTGGGGCGATGAGTCCGTGCTTTCAGAGCTGCGCTCCAAAAGAAGGAATGCTAAGATCTACGAGAAGATCTCCAAAGCCATGGCAGAGAGAGGCTACAGCCGGGATGCAACGCAGTGCCGCGTGAAAATCAAGGAGCTGAGACAAGGCTACCAAAAAACCAAAGAGGCTAACGGACGCTCCGGATCCCAGCCCCACACATCCCGTTTCTACGAGGCACTGCATTCCATCCTGGGAGCGGCCGCCACCACTACCCCACCCCTGACCGTGGACTCCGAGGATGGGATATTGTCCGCGGCCGGTTCCTCGTCGGACATGTTAGCGGACGGGGAAGATGAAGAGGACGAGGCAGTCGACAGCGCTGGCACCGCTGATTTCCCCGACAGCCAGGAGCTCTTCATCACCCTTACCGAGATCCCGTACCAACCGTCCCCATCCCTTACCCCGGACACAGAATCAGGGGAAGGATCAAGCAGTAAGTGCTGTAAACATGTAAACATTTATTTAAAACAGAACGGTAATATTTATACTATTAACAATGTATATTTATAAAAGTGCTGTAAACTAGTAAAAAAATAATCAGGTACAAAACAGGAATATTTACAAAGGTAACAAATGGGTTTTCATGATTTCTCTGTCTTAGGCTCTTCTCAATTTAGTCCCAAGTATTTTAAAAAAATTTCACAATGTCCGTAACTACATGATTCCCAGGCCCAAGACGCTCCACTCCAAAGTCCCAGTGCACCTACGCGAAAATCCGGTCAATGTGGCCGGGGATCGACGAGAAATCCTCGTAGGAGAACTCCTCGTAGGTCTCGTGGAGGTAGAGCTCAAGCCTGTTGATCAGGTTCCGGGGTAGGGCGATCTTAGTGGGCCCTCCGTGGTAGCAGACATGTCCCCTCCACGCCACAATCAAGTACTCCGGGATCATCGCACGACATAGCATGGCGGCATACGGCCCCGGTTTCTGCATGCTTTCCCGCAGCATGCGTTCTCTCTGGGTGTCCGGGATCCTCAGGAGGGTGATGTCGCTCATGACGCCCTGCTTTGAATTAGGGAGGGGAATGTTAGTATTGGGACTGCTTTACAGCCACGCGGTGGAGGGAGAGGGGCAGCATACAGGGATCTTTCCCTGGGACAGCCGCGAGGGGGTGGGACAGGGGCAGAGTTGATGCTGCCCTGATTGCTGGCAGCAGAGACTGGCATTGCTTTCAATGTGAAAGGAGGCCAGTGCTACTGCTGGAGTTTTAAGCAGCCACAAGTCTGCGGCTTACCATTATTGCCCGCTCCAGAAGTTCAGGTCTCCAGCCACAGTTCTCTGAACACTCCAAGACCTCCGCAAGTCCACAGGCACTGAAGGCGACGGCCGAAAATTCGACCTTGTCCTGAGTGCGCATGTGAGAGGTTCAGTGCATGGTCTTGTTCACAGAGAAAGACTAGGTTCTTTGTATACAATTTCATTTATCTGTCTCAGGAATTCACTCCCTTTTTAAAATTCACACAGACACATCTGCGACTGTCTCCCAACCCAGCCTGTCAGCACACTCCCAGAGGCTAGCGCAGATTAGGCGGAGGAAGAAGAAGACGCGTGAAGACATGTTCTCAGAACTAATGGGCTGCTCCCGAGCCCAGGCAGCCCAGCAGACACAGTGGAGGGAGAACTTGTCACAAATGCACCGAGCAGTCATGGAACGGGAGGAGAGGTGGCGTCAGGAGGACCAACAGGCTACTGAAAAGCTGCTTGGACTAATGAGGGAGCAAACGGACACGCTCCGGCGCCTTGTGGATGTTCTGCAAGACCGGAGGCAGGAGGACAGAGCCCCGCTGCAGTCTATCTGTAACCGCCCTCACCCGCCACCAAGTCCCACACCACCCTCACCCAAAGTCCAAAGAAGGAGGGGCGGCAAGGGCCGTTAAAACTTTCAGTCAACCCCTGCAGACTGCTCTAGCAGTAGAAGGCTGACATTCCCCAAAATTTCATAAGTCCTTTCCTACCCACCTCACACAAGCCCCCGTCCAAGTTTCACCCCCCACGTTTCATGTCTGGTTCGCAATAAAATGTTTGTTTCTGTTCATTACTGTTTCAGTCAGGTTCTTTTGAGGGAGAGTCTGTCTGGAGGGGGGGAAGGGGCTTGGTAATTGGACAGGACAGTGACCTTTAGCAGGGTACAGAGGCGGTGTCAGGTCCAGCATCAGGACACATACACAGTGCAGTCACTGGTTACCCTGGTCAGTCTGGGAGGTGTTTTTCATGTTCTCCATTGAAATAACCAGTCCACCAGTGCGGAGCCTG
>NW_020664583.1:4322946-4334390 GCF_002925995.2 Terrapene triunguis
TGGGGGGGGGGGTTGCTCTGTGACTTTGTGGCGGGGGAGGGCAGTTACAGATCTTATGCAGCGGTCCTTATCCTGGCTCACAGATCCACGCAGCAGGGGATCTGTAACCCTACCCCCCCTGCCAGAAAGTCACATAGCCGACACATACACACAGTCCCACCCAGGAGTGCTGGCAGGCTCCATTGAAATAACCAGTCCACCAGTGCGGAGCCTGTCATTCCGGGAGTTTAGAAGCATCATTTGCATCAGAACACTAAACCCGCCCCCCGCCACAGTCTGCGTCCCCGGTTTAAAATATTCCCGCGAAAACAGCAATACAGACAACGGTGTTCATTAACAAAATCGAAATGATTTTATTTTTTGGGAAGGGGAAGGGGGTGAAGGGGGTATGTAACTGGAGAGGATAGTCAAAATGGACTGGGTAAAGAAACGGGGGCAGGTTCAGCTTTTCTGTCCACAAACTGAAAAGTCACTGGTTGCCCTGCTCACTCAGGAACCTAGCTTTCAAAGCCTCCCGGATGCACAGGGCGTCCCGCTGGGATCTTCTAATGGCCCGGCTGTCTGGCTGGACGTAATCAGCAGCCAGGCTATTTGCCTCTAGCTCCCACCCCGCCATAAAGGTCTCCCCCTTGCTCTCACACAGATTGTGGAGCACACAGCAAGCTGCAATAACGATGGGGATATTGGTTTCACTGAGATCACAGCGAGTGAGTAAGCTTCTCCATCTCCCTTTGAGACGGCCAAAAGCACACTCCACCACCATTCTGCACTTGCTCAGACGGTAGTTGAACAGTTCTTTTTCTGTGTCCAGGGCGCCAGTATAGGGCTTCATGAGCCAGGGCATTAGCGGGTAGGCTGGGTCCCCGAGGATGACTGTAGGCATCTCCACATCCCCAAGAGTTATTTTGTGGTCCGGGAAGTAAATACCTTCCTGCAGCCGTCTAAACAGACCAGAGTTCCTGAACACGCGAGCGTCATGAACCTTGCCCGGCCATCCGACGTAGATGTTTGTAAACCGTCCCCGATGGTCCACCAGTGCTTGCAGCACCATTGAAAAGTAGCCCTTTCTATTGATGTACTGGCTGGCCTGGTGGTCCGGTCCCAGGATAGGGATGTGAGTCCCATCGATAGCCCCACCGCAGTTTGGGAATCCCATCGCGGCAAAGCCATCTATGATGACCTGCGCGTTTCCCAGGGTCACTACCTTTGGGAGCAGTACCTTGACGATTGCCTTGGCTACTTGCATGACAACAACCCCCACGGTAGATTTGCCCACACCAAAGTGGTTCGCGACTGACCGGTAGCTGTCCGGCGTTGCAAGCTTCCAGAGGGCTATGGCCACTCGCTTCTGGACAGTGAGGGCTGCTCGCATGCGGGTGTCCTTGCGCTTCAGGGCAGGGGACAGCAACTCACAAAGTTCGAGGAAAGTCCCCTTCCGCATGCGAAAGTTTCGCAGCCACTGGGATTCATCCCAGACCTGAAGCACTATACGGTCCCACCATTCCGTGCTTGTTTCCCGGGCCCAGAATCGCCGTTCAACAAAATCCACATGCCCCATTGCCAACGTCATGTCCTGGGCGCTGGGGCTCGTGGTTTCTGACAGCTCTGTGCCACTCTCCGACTTCAGGCTCTCACGGCGGTGCCGTAGCCTCCTCGCCCGATTTCTCTGCATCTGCCTCAGGGAAAGGTGTATGATAAGCTGCGAGGTGTTGAGAACGGCCACAAGTGCAGCGATGGTCGCAGCGTGATCCATGATCGCAGTGCTGTGGCGTCCGCGCTGTCACTGACCAGAAAAGTGCGCGAACTGATTTCCCGCCGGCGCTTTCATGGAGGGAGGGAGGGCGTTAGTGACGGACGGATGACGACAAATTTTTTTTACCCAGAAGGCATTGGCGGCTCGACCCAGAATTCCGATGGGCAGCGGGGACTGCGGGAACTGTGGGATGGCTGCCCACAGTGCACCGCTTCCAATATCGACGCTCGCCCCGTTAGTGTGGACTCACAAAGTCGAATTACTGTCCTTAGTGTGTCCTTAGTGTGGACACACACGTTCGACTTTGCAATATCGATTCCACATATTCGATTTAAGTAAAATCGAATTACCCTCGTAGTGTAGACATACCCTAAGTCTTAGGAGATGTATGGAAAATTAACAATTACCTATCACACAATACCCCAGAACATTGATGAGTATAACAGTGAGGTTAGTCTCATGTTCAAAAGTTCTGTATTTATGAATGTATTCAAACAAGCAGCTTTCTTGACTAAGACAAGAATTAAACAATTCAATCCATGGATTTCTCTGTGAGTAGTGGACAGTTTAAACTGTCTTCATCTGTTAGCTGATGCAAGTCTCTCCCCCAGTACAAAGAAATTGCATGTCACTTTGCAGATTAAATGAGCAGATGCAAGCTGAAGCATCTGATTTTATATATGCAGACCACTTTTCCTTGAGTTTAGGCCAGATTTGCTCACTTGGGTTCCAAAGATACTTTGCACCACAACCTGCCCTTTGGATCCATATTCCCCTGACTGGTGAAGGCAAGTGGGGAAGTACTGGATCCATTTCTGATTGAGACTGTCAAGGTTTCCCTTCGGAAGTAGGTTGCTCACTTCTGTTAAGGGAACTATGGTATGGTCACTGCTAAAAGAAAACCAAACCAAACAAAAAACAAACAAAAAAGCCCCACCCGAACCCAGTTATCATCCAGTTTCTAACCTTCCATTTAAGATTATGAAAGTTGTGGTGAGACAACTTCCCAAGCTGTCTGGTTTCTTCAGCTCTCTGGTAACATGCTGATATTGTTTATCAGGTGTTTTTGATACCACTGAGTTGCATGTGAACCCTTGTAGAAAGAAAACAAAGGACTGCCCTTCAGTGGCTTTGTTTTCATCTCCTGGAGAGCTCCCAGGGGACAGTTTGAGGCAATTGCTCTTATACCTCTAGGGCTCTCAGAATAGCCATGCCTTAAAGTTATAGACTAAAAATGAGGTCAGTAATAAGGCACTGCAAATCAGAGCTCCCCCAGGACCAATTACCATTTCTAATTACCTTAGATGGGGCACATACAAATAGTATGCACAACATTCATAAGTGTTACATAATTTAACAGGTTTTTATTAACTTGAAGTACTACAATTCTGGATCTTTGTAAGCTATCTTTTCTTTTCCCCCAAAAACATATTAACTTCTCTACATACTGCTCCATCTACTATCTGCCTCTATCTTGTCTTATGAAAACATTATATTATAAGCTTTTATCCTGATACTTTTCAGGTGGCCATTAATTAATACTAAATCAGAGTGAAATTAATAAGGATATACAATGTCCGCATTGATAAGAAAAGGTCTCATCCAGATTAATCAATACTGAAAGAAGGAAGCACCTATTCATAAAGGGCCAGATTCTGCCAATCTTACCCATGTTGACTGGTACCTTTATACAACTGGACCCCAATCAGAGAGCAGAGATCTGCATGGTCCTTGGAAAGTAACATCTTAATTATGCCAAACAGGCCCCCTCAGCCTGTACGCAGGATTTGTATAACAAAAGAAGCTAGGTATGAGTTGGTTAATGTACTATTTCCTGGCACTCTAGCTGAGACAATGACATTGATATGCCTATTACATGTTCCCCTAAATCTATTTTAACATCCTCAATTTTTAAAAAAAAATGTATTTAATGTCAGTACAATACAACTAGAAAAGAGAAGTTGCTTATTTTGGTTTTGGACATCTTATGGAAATGTGAACTCTTTTTATTTTTCAAGGTGGTTCTAAATGTGTTAATACAGATGGAAATGAACCATCTGTTTTAGTCAGCACTTGTATGATAAGAACTGCTTCTCAAGTAGAGCAAATGACTGTGTTGGTGATTAAAAAGGATATCAGCAGTGAGACACAGCTTAATTATGTCATTGAAACTCTGAATGATTATTAAAAACACCATTTCAGGTGCCAGAAGGGTGAATTCAATATCAACCTACTTCCTGCTTCAGTCTTTCAACAGATTTAGACTGACAATGGCATTGAAATGAGTTTGTGGACTTCAATTATAATGTTTTATAGCTGTTCTCTGTGATGACAAGACAGAAGAAATGTTTTTCATCTTCAGTGGATGATTCAGGAGAAGACAATGTCAGACTGCAGCCCAGATGAGCTTTGGTTTATCCTACTTTTTAGTCCTAGAGTTGAAGGGCTGTTATCATTGAAAACATTTAACTTGACGCTCCCAGAATAGTCTGCCTATGTATTTCATATGTAAAAAGAAGAGGAAAATCTAAGATGTTTACAGCACATTTGCTACACAAATTTGTTTAAAACATTGGTCCAGGCTAACATGGTTTGGCCATCGACCAGAGACTAAATTTTAAAACACAAGTAAAGATTCTGGTTCCCCCTTCACAATAATTGGTCAAAATGTGTATAAACCAAGTTACATCTTAAGTACAACTGTTCTCAGCCCAGCATGTATGGGGCTAGAGGCGTCCTTTATTGCATCCCATCCATTTCTCTGTACTCTGAGTATGTACTTTGCACCCACAATAATTTACCGTGTTTAATGTACCGTAACTATGGAAGGGTTATGGCTACAATTTTTATTTCCATCAAAATTCAGTTGGTTCATGCATGGTGCTGATAATCCCTCTACACTTATCAACATTGCTGGGATTAGAGAATGCTTAGCCCTTCCCAAGGCCATGTCTACACTACCCGCCGGATTGGCGGGCAGTAATCGATCTATCGGAGATCAATTTATCACGTCTCGTCTAGATGCAATAAATCGATCCCCGAATCAATGCCCGTACCCCACCTCAGCAGGAGGAGTAAGCAGAGTTGATGGGGGAGCTGCAGCGGTCGACTTGCTGCTGTGAGGACGGCCAGGTAAGCCGAACCAAGATACTTCGACTTCAGCTACGCGAATAGCGTAGCTGAAGTTGCGTATCTTACATTGATCCCCTCCTAGTGTAGACCAGCCCCAAGAGATGCTCAGCCCCTGCAGTATGAGGCACCAAATCAGAGAGCGCCTAAGAGAGCCAACAGAATTCAGAACTCGTCTAGAATAGTGTCAGTATAAATTAGTCAGTCAATTAATGAAAGTTATGAAAGCTCACACAGCACTCATTAAAATATCACATTAATTCTTCACCATCTTTGTAATTACACAATAAAGAGAACTTTAAAAGTGCTTAAACTTTGTGTAATTGTGTCATAAAACTATAAAGCCAAGCTTCTCTCTTTAAGTAGGCAGATGTTTGGGGGTTTTGGCAGCAGGAGTGGGGACATCGTATGTTCTTCCCCTAATTTGACTGCTATTTTTTTCCTCTGCTATCTTTTCAGGACAAGACATCTGCTAACATTTTCCATGTTTTCTTTCAGTTACCAACTGACAGCTATACACATCCAAATAGCTCTCATAAAATTCATGTATTGGTCGGTGTGTGTGTACTGCATATCAACCGCCATCAAGAATATTATAATAGTGGCTGTTTCAAATTATAAAAGCTCATGATGTTTCATGATAGAAGCTTGTGAAATTAACACATAAGTATTAGATCTACTACAGAAAAATGGTCACATTCTAGCTCATGGCAGCTTATCAATGGCTGTACTTACAATTTCATAAATCATATCGGCTATTAATGGAAAAAAGGATAGTTTTCAAAAATTGAAAAATTAAATATAGAATAGAGCAAACAGATGGCTATGGATTAAACATGAAACTGCTATTCACCAAAATGATGGTTAGTATCACAAAGAAGACACTAAATAAGAATGTCTTCCAGTTTACACATTAGAACACAGCTCCAAGTGAAATATTTTATCTATACATCGATTTCACTTTTAATCTCTGCTTTGTGATATAGGATTTGCCATACTAAACCAGACCACTGATAAATCTAGTTTGGCATCTTACCTCTAGTAATGGCCAGTGCCAGATGCTTAGACCTAACAAGTCCTATACACTGTCTGAGAGCCTGTCAGAAGTGTATTTTGAGAGAGAGAGAGAGAGACAGACAGACAGAGTCCCCCCTGCTCTTCGTTCTTGTGTCTGGTGCCATAATGGCCTGCAGCAGCAATTGCAGGGAAACTCCCGCTCAGTCCTTGTAGTGCTGGTCTGAAGCATACTCACAGCATATGGTATCTTGGGAGCATTTAGGTGACGAACTATAACAAATCTCTACTATGAATGTAGAAACAGAATTTTCAAAGGCTTATAACTTGACCAAATATCGGGATTTTTTCACAGAAACAGCAAAAAAAAATTACCTATTCCAGCCTCAGAAGTTAAATGACCAAATAAGTTGCTCCGGAATACCTCTCATGGGAAGGGGCCAGAAACCTCATCAAATATGGTCCCGGACATGTGTAGGTAGAATGGAGAAAAGGTATATAAAGAAGGTGGTTACCGGACCCTTTTTGGGAATTTCAGGCTTGACAGGATGGTGTAAGCTGAAGTGGCACATTCCACTTAAGATATACCCCACTGGCTCCCAGTATTTTCCATGGTCTCTGAAAGTCTGAGAGTATGACACCCTTAGAGACTTTTATGCTTTATGTTTCTATCTTTGGGGGAACTTTATTCATTTTGCACTAATTTGGGTTTTAATGTCCTTATCTATGTGACTCACCAACCTCATCTATTAAAATAAATTTTTCGTAGCCACTGAAATTCATAGCCAGTTATTTGTGACAACTGGAAATTGCACCCCAAATTCATCCTGGTTACACAGTGAATAATTCTGCAATCAGTGGAAACTGCAAGTGGAAATTAGATTGCTTGAATATAATTATGTGATAAGAAATTTACCAGGATGCCGGGGTTGTCTGTTAAGTTCATGGTGGGGCCCTGGTTTAGTGAGGAAAAGCACCTTGTAGAATCACCTACCTATTTAATGAATCCCAACATAAAGATACTATCCGCAAGTAACATCTAGAAGGGATCCTTTTTGTGAATAAAAAATTAAGAGTCTATTTTAAAATAAATTCTTAGGTTTCTAATAGATAAAACTCTCCAAGGTTTGTGCCTAAGTCAGCCTACAACAGAAAAATAGTATTTCTAAAGTTACTGACTTTTCAAAACCTAACCACATCTGAGGGGGAAAAAGAGCATCAAAAGTTTGATGTGCATAAACTACTAATTCAGAAAGAATAAAAAACAGACTCACCCGATAGCAGCATAGGGTCCTTGTCAACAGATTTGCGGACTTGATCTGACTCTCCAGTTAAAGAACTTTCGTCAATTTTAAGGTCATTTCCTTGAATGAAAATCCCATCAGAGGGCAGGAGATCACCTATTAGTTAAGACCAAGGTAAAAGAAAACCAGAGAGGCTTAATAAGGTAGGTGGGGGGGGGGGGGGAGTGAGTGAGAGGTCCTATAACGTGATTAATCTTATAAAACATTACTACAACTCAACAACAATTAAAATAACCATTTAACTAAACCAATAGCTCTCAAACTTTCCAGACTATTGTACCCCTTTCAAGAGTCTGATTTGTCTTGCATACCCGCAAGTTTCACCTCACTTAAAAATGCAAAAGTATCACAGCACACTAGTACTGAAAAATTGCTGACTTTCTCATTGTTACCATATAATTAGAAAATAAATCAATTGGAATAAAAATGATGTACTTACATTTCAGTGTGTAGTATACAGAGCAGTATAAAGAAGTCATGGTCTGTATGAAATTTTAGTTTGTACTGACTTCGCTAATACTTTTTATGTAGTCTGTTGTAAAACTAGGCAAATATCTAGATGAGTAGTTGTATCCCCGGAAGACCTCTGTGTATCCCTGTTTGAGAACCGCTGAACTAAACAACTGATGGAAGACTACACATTATAACAGTTCATGTCAGCCTCCATATTCCTGGTCCTCCCAAACTCTATAGATAGGGAGTGTGTGGAGGGGAGGGCCTAGATTTTAAGCCAATGCTATGTCAACAAGAAGAGAACTCCTAACATGGCACATGTTGCACCTTCAAATCCCACCGAAGACAAGTTTAACTTTTTTTTTTAAACACTTTTTTAGAATGTGACGTTTCCCATCCCAGAGAGAAGTAGCAGGCAGCCTCCTCGGCTGCTAGAAGATCAAAGGGAGATGCTGAGCACTGACAGGGCTTATGGGATTTCTCACTATGTAGCACTGGTTGACAGGGCTGCCAAGTTTTGTGCCCTTCATGCGACACTCAAGCACCTGATAGACCTATCATGAATTCCCACAGCCTAACTAGATCCTCATTTTCTGGGTTGCAGACATGGTCCTGTAGCTGCTCTGCCTACATGCGGAGCCTCTTTTGCAGGCCACCAAGCAACCACTCACAGCCTCCCCCTCTCGCTACTCCCTCTGCAGCATCCAAGAGAGGAAGAAGCAGTTGGCAGGATCAGTGTTAGAGCTCATGAGAAAAGTTCAGACAAAACATCGTTTCACTGAAATCTGTGGATTGGGTGAAATCAGAACATTGCGCAGAGGGAGTCTGACCTCACCACAGTACACAGAACCCTCCGTGCCAAGCAGGTTTCCAGCCAGCTCTCCCCCAGGCTCCTTGGCGGAGCCCAGGCTTCCAGCGTCTACAGTTCCCGGGCAGCCCCCACGGCGGACTGCACCAGGGTTCCATTCTCCTTTGCAGAGAATCTCAAAATCAGGGGAGGAAGGAGGTTGTTTCTCATCAGAAAGAATCCAAATATAGAAATATTGAAATCCTCCATAGAACATAATTACCTTTTTCTGTGCAGCTCTAATCAGTAGCAGCATTAGCAACAGCAATTGTAGACATCAGAGGCAAACAGTAAAGGGCCTACTATTAGCCTCTGGCTCCCACACCTTGCCCTGAGAAATCTCCCCCATACACCCTCCCCACCTGCAGCACACACCCTAGCACTCTCCAGGCATCCCCCAGCATCCTCCTAACTATCCAGCACCCCTAGACACCCTCTCACAACTGAGAACCTACATGTTCTGCTGCTCCAAGTCCTGCTCCCACCACTGTGGTGTGTTGACCACAAGACATTATGAAAATTAACTGCAAACATGCAAAGTAGCTCATCAAATAACTTGCCTGGGATGGGAGTCTGACAGTTCCCTGTGCATGAGTAGAATGGCAAGATAGCAGCAAGAAGGATCTGCTTTTGTGGTCGGAATAATTAAACTAAACATTCTGAATATCAGAAGCTTAATTTTCAGAAGTGCTGAGCACTTCCAGCTCCCATTTAAGTTAATAGAATTTGCAGGTGCTCAGCATTTCTGAAAGTCAAGCCAATTTTAGTTAGATGTCTAACTTTAAGGCATTGAAGTTTGAAGATTGTGTCCACACTTCTTTTCAGACCTGCTCTCATACTTCTGTTTTCTCACAGGTTTCACTCTAACGAGCTTTCATTAGCACCACTAGAATTAGGCCACAAAATGACAAGCCCACATGTCAGGTCATGCTCTTTTTTTACCTTAACAGCATTCACCTTTACCACTGGCAATTTCAATAGTGAATCATTTTTGTCTTTTATATCATTTGTAGAGCAGTCAGTCCCAAAATTAACTTTCGCCCCATTGTATTGTTGATTGAAACATCAGTCTTTCCCAAAGTTACTGAAGACCAGATAAGTAGTTGTGAAAATATATCTGAGGAAACTTACCATATTTAACCTGTGCAATGTCACCAACTACTATCTCTGCCACTGGGATTTGAATAACTTGTGCACCTCGGACCACAGTAAATTTCTGTTCCTGCTCAATACGACTTTGAAGCCCACGAAATTGCTTCTCCTTGCTCCAGTCATTAAAGGCAGTGACGAGTACAACACAAACAACAGAGAGTAGAATAGCGGCACCTTCAATCCAGCCAGCTTCTGCCTCACCTTCATCTTCAGCTCCTCCTGATACAGTAGCACAACCTGGAAAAACAAAGGCAGAAATAGCCATAAAAAAGAGCTGTTTAGCCAAAGCAAAGTTTAGACTGATTTTATCAGATTACAAAACAAAGAATTAAAACACAGCCAAAGAATCGGTGGAAATATACTCTCTTTAAAATACTAGCTGAAGTACTGAAAGTAGATGTAGTAGAACAGCCAAGCTTTGAGAATACAGAAGCAGAAATTCAGGGGGAAACAATGAGGGAAAATAGGAGGAATGTTGATCAGAATCTTTAGCTGTTTTAATATTTCTTCATGAACTTGTACATTTTGGGTAAACAAGAATTAAATAGATGGGAGAAAAGTAGCATCAAAATCAAAAACAATATGTGGATCAAATATTCCCATAGATAGAGAGGATTTATTCAGAGTCTCAACAAGGAATACAACTGTGAGTAATAAGATGAACTGGGAGCAATGAAATGAAATTAAGGTAAATATCAGAAAAACAGTGAAATCCATATATACCGTATATACTTGATCATAACCCAGTTCATTTATAAGCCAATGCCCCCAAGATGGATAAGTAAAAATGGAAAATTTTTATAACCCGTTCATAAGATGACCCTATAATTCAGGGGTCAGCAAACTTTGGCTCCCGGGCCATCAGAATAAGCCGCTGGCGGGCCGAGATGGTTTGTTTACCTTGAGCATCCGCAGGCACGGAGGTAAACCTAAATAAACAAAGTGTCCCGGTGCACCAGCTGCTTACCCTGACGGGCCGGGACAGCAACAGGTGGGGAAATTTTGGGGGGGGGGAGAAGCTGGGGGTCAGGGGAGTAACCCCTGTGACCACCCCCCACATGACCCCACCCCTAGCCTGGGACCCCCACACGCTCCCCATCCAAACCTTTCCCACCTTATCTGGGGAGGGCCAGGGGAGGATGTCTCTGGCCTGGCTGGAGCTGCTCCGGCAGGCTGGGCAGCGCGGGGGCAGCCTGCTCTGGCAGGCCAGACTGGGCGGCGCGGCCGCAGCATGTTCCAACGAGCTGGGCCGGGCAGCATGGCTGCAGTGTGCTCCGGTGAGCTGGGCGGTGCGGCCACAGCCGGCTCTGGGGGGCGGGGCCGAGAGGCAGGGCTGCAGCCTGCCAGCCCCGGAGCTGCAGCTGCTTTGGAGGCTGGGGGGAGAGCAGCGTGGCCAGAAGCGGAGAGAATCTGGCCCCACCTCTTCCATTCTGGCTCTGCTGGCTGTGCTGCCTCTCCTTGCTCCCTCTGTTGGGGGGAGGGGCTGTGTCCCACCTCTCCCTCTCTATACCCGTTCATAAGCCGACCCCCTTCTCTGATGCTTCCCTTTTTACTAAAAAAATTCGGCTTATGAACGAGTATATACAGTAATTCGACCCTCTGCACTTTTTACCAAATCCCAGTTATGAAAACTGGAGACCGAGGAGATATTTACTATGATAAAATACTTCGTTTCACAAGGATTTGTTACAAATTAACTAATAGTAATTTGTTTAAAACATTAAAAGCATGGACACTACTGCATCTGTCATAACTATAAAGGGAAGGGTAACAGCTCTCTGTGTACAGAGAC